>NC_009186.1:489637-524637 GCF_000149385.1 Cryptococcus deneoformans B-3501A
TAACAACTTTTTCTAATCACTACTTCAACTTTTGTACCCAGCATACAGAAACAAACATTATGCTCATAAGAGCACCCAGCTATATATTCAACTCAAAAACCCGCACTATATACTCTGCAGCAATGGAGCTCCAACAGCACCAGCAAGAACAAGCAAGGAAGACTGTTGCCGATAAGTGGCTCAAGCCACATGGACCTCCTGTAGGCGCAACGTTTGGCGCAAGGGTTCTCAAGGATGAGGATGATGTTTTCAACCATAATGCTTGGTGGGTACATAACTGAGCTAAGTCCCAGGATAGCTAACAATAGGTAGGGACCATGTAACACTCCCAGAAGATTTTAAGGAAAGAGCAGAAAAGGTCATGGAGCTTCACCGATCAAGCCCTGTCGCCGAAGAGAAAAGAGGTGATGCCGAATCCGTACAGCTAATGTTTCGATACTAATCTATTGTACGGTAGACGAGTACAATGATAAGCCTGCGCATTATTGGGACAAGTTTTACTCCCAGCACGAAGACGGATTCTTCAAGGACAGAGGATGGTTAAGATTGGAATTTCCGGAGCTTGTAGCCTGCAGCGAGGCGGATGTGAGTGGACTGTGGATGGAGGATTGTGATCTGCTATTAATCCGTAACCAAGGCTGGCCCAAAGACAGTCCTTGAAGTAGGATGTGTACGTTCTTTTCATTTTGGATCTACCCGCTTTTTCAATTGACAGTTCGATGTAGGGCGCAGGAAATACCGTGTTCCCCCTCTTGATGCGAAACGAAAACCCCGAGTTGAACGTTTATGCCACCGACTATTCTGCGACAGCCGTCAAAGTCGTCAAGGTCAGTCCATATGCTTATTACAAGGAGCTACAGTTGGGGAAGCCGATTAACAAGTCCTGTAGGCCAACAAAATGTACCCTAAAGCCGAACACGGGCTTGGTACCATGCATGCCTCCGTCTGGGACATCACTTCCACACCTCCTCCCCCTTTAGTATCATCTTCATCAACATCCACATCGCCAGAAGATCAACTATCTTCATTGTCAATCGAGGAACAGCCAACCTACTCTCTTCCTGAAGGTATCACCCCCGGCTCTGTCGACGTGATTTCCGTCATCTTTGTTCTCTCTGCTCTTCATCCTCGCGAATGGAAGCAGGCTATACATAACCTCTATACTGTACGTCACTAACTCTAGTTTTTTTTTTACGATGTTAATCCTGACAACAATCTTTTAGGCTCTCAAACCGGGTGGTCTCCTTCTCATTCGAGATTATGGGCGGCACGATCTCGCCCAATTACGTATCAAGAAGAACCGTCTCCTCGACCCCGAGACACCTAACCTCTACATCCGAGGCGATGGTACAAGGGTCTACTTTTTTGAAAAGGAAGAATTGGAAGGAATGGTGTTGCAGCCGCCTGAAGGAAGAGTGGAGGGCAGGGCGAAGAATATGTTTGAGATTCAGCAATTGGGAGAGGATAGGCGATTGGTAAGTGTTTTGCTGAACGCGAGGTGCGTGTCGAGGTCGATACTAATAAATTCATACAGCTGGTCAACCGTAAAGAGCGATTGACCATGTACAGGATTTGGATGCAGGTCAAGGCGAAAAAGCTGACCTGATGTCAGTCAATAATAACATCATAGGGGTTTTGGATAGAACATATTTAGCATATATACCTGTATACATTTGTACTATCATAGGGCATTTGCATTACATCATATGACATGGAATCGTTCACTGATCCTTTCTTTCCAAGCATCAATATCTGACCTTCAATCAGATCATACATTTCCAACTGTCTATTTAATGATTCTGCATGCTTGAAACCTTCGAATCCCCAATTACTACTATTTATTCATAATTTTAGATACGAGAAACAGCGAGCCTCTCGTAGATTTTGACCATGTCGGACTACAAATGAAAAGTCAAATCAGCTTCGATCCACACATGAATAGCAAAAAGAGACTTACAGTAACACCCATAGCGGTAACATCAGCACCGGCACCGGCACCTTGGATGATAAGAGGCCGGGGAGAGTATCTCTTGGTGGTAAAAGAGACGATGTTGTCAGACCCCTTGAGACCGGTAGCCAAAGCGTGGTCCGCGGGGTACCTGATAGGCCCTGTCAGCTTGTCTCCTACATCCCCCACTAGTAAAAAGGAAAAACAACCCACTTGTCCAACTTGGCCTCAACCTTGCCAGACTTGATGTCAATAACACCGACATATCTCACCACCTGACCCTCCTTCTTGGCCTCCTCCCTGAGGTTGGCAAAGAACTCGTCACCCTCCTCGAGTCGCTCAAGGTACTCCTCCTTGGTAGAAGCGTCGGAGAGGACATCGGGAACGAGAGATTGGGTAGGGATGGAAGCGTAGCCTTCGGGGAGAGCGGGAACGGTGGGAACGAGTCGGGCGAGGATGGAGAGCTTTCGGGCGACGTCAATACCGGAGAGGTCATCTCGAGGGTCAGGCTCCTATACACGCGAAGGTCAATGTGTCTCCAAACTCTTTAAAAGACACAACTCACAGTATAGCCCTTCTCCTTGGCAACCTTGACAACCTCGGAGAACTTGACGTCGCCACCTCCAGGCTTGCTGAACTCATTGAAGATATAACTCAAAGTGCCACTGAAGACACCCTCAATCTTCTCAATCTCATCACCGGTAGCGACCAAGTCCTTCAAAGTCTGGATGATCGGCAAACCCGCACCGACAGTAGACTCGCCGTAGAGTAAAGAAGGAGTATTGGGGAAGCTCTTCTCAGCGATAGCCTTGTAGAGAGCCTCGGAAGAGGAGAGACCCTTCTTGTTGGGGGTGACGATGTGAACGCCCATGGAGAGGATTTGGGGATACATGGCGGGGATCGCATCAGAGCCGGTGCAGTCGATGAAAATACCAGGGGCATCGGGGTGGGTTGAGAGGACGGAGATGACGGAGGTAACGTCGAGAGGAGCACCGTGTTTCTCCAAGATGGACTGGAAGTTGGCCGGGGTGATGGGGGCAGCGGGGAGGGGGAGCGAGAGGGACAGACGGGAGTTGGCGATGAGGACGAGCTGGAATTGGGCGGAGAGGGGAGGGGAGAGGAGCTGGGAGAGGACAGCCTTGCCGACGCCACCGAGGCCAAGAAGCGCGACGGGGATGGGACGGAGAATGGAAGCGGAGAGCATTGTGTGGTGTACAGAGAAAGTGCAGAGTATATCTCACTTCAGATGCTTTTTTCATTCAAACAGAGGGTCACGACTTCTTCGATAAAAAAAAGAAAAAATACTACGTCATCAATTTCATTCTTCTTCTCGTCGTCGTCGCTGCAGCTGATTTACATCCACTTTCAACATCCATACACACCAACACCACGATGAGGCCATGCCTCGGAAGATACCCATACAAAGTATCCTGCCACAGATCAACAGCCATATATCCACTAGGCATATCGCCTCTTGTGCCCGGCTACGTCGACAAAGACAATTAGACTACCTCGCACCCTTCCGACGTCCTGCCAATCCCCCGTATTCACCGCTTAATGACAAGCTTCGAAATGTCTTGCAAACGCATGGGCACCCCGCAGCATCCCCAGCGGGCGATGTCCCATATGAAACAGCGTCGACTGCTCCTGTAGCAACTTCACTACAAGAAGTGCCGGCCCATGAGGAAGCGAGTCGAGTCGTAGACCCTCTTCCTGCCATGAAGGATGCTTCTGCGGCAAAGGAAGAGCACGCTAAAGAAAAAATGAAAGCAAGAACTAAGGAAATGATTGTCCAAGGCATTGCTGTTCCTCCGAAACCTATACCTCCAGGCGAAGAAGGTTGGCGAAAATTCATAAAACGATTTACTTTGACTGTGCTGACTAATGCTTTTTAATAGAATGCTGCATGTCAGGCTGCGTCAACTGTGTCTATATAACCTACTCTGAAGATTTGCAAGGATATATTGAGGCCCTCGACGCGGCTCGTGAAGCCCTCGAAGCTGCACGTATCCCCAGAACAGAGTGGCCCGACGAAATAGCCAAGCAAGGGAGAGGGGAGGACATTAAGGGTGAAGAGGTCCGGAAGACGGAAGACGCAATGGACCCTTCAATGAATGCATTCTTTGCGTAAGTTATCCCTCTCTCTGGATTGATGTCATATTGAGTGATGACTAATGGAATTGTCCGCCGGGCTAGGTTGGAAAACAAACTGAAGAAGAAACAAGCGCCAGAAAGTAATGCGGCCTCGTAGGAGCGGTTTCTCTGCCATTGAGAGGTAGATTATTACACACTTAGATGGAGCATCCTTGCATGAGCATCATATCATATCGCACATCATTGCATTATACAAATATTAAGCATGCATGTAATGACAAAACCGAAAACCCAAGAAACATTTTGTACAGATCCCTCTTCTCTAATCGTCTAAAAATAGGCGTTACAGACACTTCTCTCTTGCAAATCTCCCTCAAGAACGCCACCGCCAAAATCAATCGACGCCACAAGTTCTTTTTCTAATCATAACCTTTTAACTCTATACAAGAAGGTTTCCGCACTCTAGTGCATAATTATAACACCCTACACAAGCTTCTTCCTCAAGCCACTTTTACCCTACGGTGGTGAAGTTGGGATCATAGTTTGGCAGTCCACCAACAATACCTATCATTCAAGGTTAGAAATGTTTCCCCGACGTTTATATCTATGACACATACCATCAATAAGAGCATTCCAATATTGCGTATTGTTTCCATCCCCGCCCACAACACCACCAGACATCCCACTGATCACTGCCGGAGCCTGCAACGCCGATGCAGGAGTTACGGGGATCAAAGAGGGGTCCATCCATGGCATCTGCTCGGGAACCTGTATGGGTTGAGGAGGGTGACCATGCTGATATCCCGCAGGAGGATACTGATGAGGGCTGGGGTGTGGGCCTGCCCCATGACTAGCCGAATCACTGCCTCTGTCATTGACCATAGTTGGAACAGGCATTGAGTAAAGGCCGATGTTGAACTGGTTCATAGTTGAGTCTGCACCAGGTCCAAAAGAGGTATTAGACATGAGCCAGTGGTCAAGCCTATGTGTGATATGTCAGCAAGTTTAGAACTGCAATCGACTGAATAACGCACAATCGCTGAGGATGATCTTCTTCGGGACTAGTCCCCAGCCCAGGAGGAGTAGGTCCCGAGTTTTGCCCGTAGTAGCTTCCCTTGAAGTACGCTTGGACGCTTCCAGAGGGCGACGGGAGAAGAGGTACCGAGCGAGAAGGTTCGCTAGTAGCTTGCTTGTCTTTGGACTCCGGTGCAGGATGAGGCGGAGAATGCATAGCCGACCGCGTCCCGGTGCTACGAGGAGCAGGTCGCTGAGACGAGGTGTTATCGGCCGACCATCGAGGGGCGTTTCGCCGTGTGCGACGCTCTTCCATCTCTTGCGCTCGGCGGTGGAGGGTGTAGATCTATGAGTTCGTCAGAAATATTCTGTGACTTATGCGAAACGCTCACAATCGCAGCTTCTTTTTGAGAAAAGTCATCCGCCTTGGGATCATGTGGGTGCTGTTCCATGAAACTCTGCACAATCATGCGCATGTCGCTGGAATGAGCAGCCCTCTGCCAAAAAAAAGTCAGCGGCTATGTTAACTAATGATTTTTAAATGCACTAACAGGATCAATGATCATACTAATACCAGCAATCATCGCAGCATTCTTTCAAGCATGTCAACTTTATAGCCTTTTTGGTGAGCATGTAGATGTCACGTACGAATTCTCGGAACGAGCTTCCCAATAAAGTCTCAAAGAAATCGGGGCACTCTATCTTGAATGCTTGTCTCTATAAAATTGTTTTCAATTAACTACTTTTCTTCTAGGGATCTGCCTCACAGATATGTAACTCACGATCTTGTAGTCCGTAATGGCAGCATCAAAGCATGCAATCCTAGATAGATTGTACCTCGAGCTCTTCAATCTTCTAAGCAGCCAAGGTCGCTGCATGGCAAATATCAGCGTCGTCATCAACCGGTATGCTTTCTCATAACTGACGTGCAAGATGATGGTGAAATGTAAAATCTCGGTTTGGATATAATAACGATGGATAGGAAGATACCACAATTCTATGATCTACATTAGCCGAGGGCGCATTAGACTTTTTGAGCATATAAACTCACTACTATCATAGGACTTGTCATGATTCAGCATCGTAAACGTGGGAGGCAAATCAGCGACGAATTGCTTGAGCTCAGCGTCGAGCGCCTCAACATCTCGATACTGCGTTTGTCCTGTTAGACGTTGAAAGTGATGGGTGATCTGAGGGTTTATCAGAAGGCAAACCAACAACACATGGAGCAAACTGAACAAACCTTGGCAACAATGTCACCGAGCCTTCGGCGAAGAAGGAGATAGGTACCAAATGTCGGTTCCGTAATTGGCCTAGGCTTGGCCAGCTTGTTCTCAAGCAAGTCGACTAGGTTAAGGTTAGAAGGAGGCCTATTTCTTCGTCAGCAGGCGTAATGGACTCCTCAAATCGCATAACGTACAACGTGTCCACACAAGCCGAGTCAATTGATGTTGGCCTTCCAAGCAAACAGGAATAGGTGGCATCGGCATGAACGAGATATGACCATAACCTTCGCCTGTACTCTGTTACATAAGGATCCAGTCCAAGTGTCTTGCCATCTCGGTGCAAACCTATGGCTTGCCCAATGGTGAGTGCCAAACGGAACTCGGACCATCCTTCCGCAAGTCGTCGTTCGTGCATGAGAACGAGGTACAGACCAGACTGATAGGTCATTAATGATTTATTCAAAACATGTTTGATCTCAACACTTACACAGATACGTGTCTCTACAAGCTGGATATTTTCAGCCTTGACAGCCGAAGCGATAATGGCTGCCGATTTCGCTGTTTGGCCCCGAAATGTTAGCAAAATCCCACATGAGCGATAGAGATACTTACAGCTCCAGTACATGCGAAGACTCAACGCTCTCTTCCTCTCTTCTGTGTCAATCACGGCCTCGGGTGCAATCCTTGCCGATATTGCGAGGACGATGAAAACTAGAGGTAATGCCAAGACAGCAGGAGGACTATTGCCATCCACATAGACCGTTTCAAAAGCTCGCTTGAAAGCGTGATCGTCGATCGGGTAACGGACAAAGTTGAATTTTTCAAAAAACCAATCAACCAGCTTGTCGGCGAGGGACCGTTCTGGCAAGTCTTTCAGGAGCTCCGACACCTTTGGGGATGTTTAATACATTCAAACTGGAAAGTTGAATTAAAAAGTGCTCACTTTATGAGGATTGAGGCCAGAATCTTCGAAAAGCCTTTGTAAGCTCTCAGCAGGAGTGCCGTGGTAGTCCAAACCTCTAGAGACAGGTTGAGAAGGATGCATCATCTGTTTGCATTTCAGTACAACATCAAAGGTATATCAGGATGACCCAGGATGGATCTAACCCACCGATTGAGGAAGAGGATTCCTGCCTGATGTCGCTCGGTCAAGGCCATCCACACCTCCATCGTCACCTTCGCCTTCACCTTCAGCACCCCATTCCGCCGAGTTATCATCTCGTCTAGACCTTGTCGATGAGGTTGATCCAGGTCTGTCTAGTTCCCTATCCCCGGATGTCTGCGGCCTGACACTCTCTTCGTCATCATCGTCGTCCGCTCCGAAAGGTGGCGGTGATGTTGCAGGCGCGTGATCTGCAGGAGCAAGTTAGTTAAAGAAGAAACCGGAGTAAGAAGCATTTACTGATTCTCCAGTCCTTGAGAGCCTTTGTACCTCCGACTTCCGGTATCCTGTTGACTACTGCATTGACGATCGCCTCAAGCCTCGCAACCCTCACACTAATTGTTGGTAGCATAGAAGGCCGTGGTTTTTCTGCTGTCGCTTCATTCTCCGTTTTAACTTTTGTAAAGTCCTTCTTGTTACCAGACCCCTTCTTTTCAGGCGGACTGCTAGGTCGGGTATAGGGGACGCACAGCTCCGGCACCCTTCTGGCCACACAATGCTGGCAAGGGGTTTCTCGATTGCATCGTTGCTTCCGCTTAGCACACTCAGCGCAAGACAATGCCACTCTGCGTTTCTTCTTCTTTTGAGTCTGACCGTCTCGATCAGTATCTTCGGTTGAATTGGTGTGTTTACCTCGCGAGGTGCCTCGAGAAGGAGGGGGCGGTGGCGATCTAGGCTGCAAATTATTTGCCGTACTTTCTAACCTGTTTACATTTTGATGCGGCGACGAATCATCCCCTGGGAAGGGTGGGACATAGGAAAATGAATTATTGCTCGACAGTGGCGTGGCAAGCGGAGGCTGGTGTCTTGAGGGAGACTCGCGATAGATCGACGCACCACCATAAGGCGTATTAGGGACGCCTCGAGCGTTGCTCATTGCGTAGGAGCCTGGTGAAGGAGCTTCCCATGGAGTAGGAGGAGCTGATCGATGGGAAAACTCCATCTGGCCCAATGATAAGGGAGGCAAACGGGTCTGCGTCGGATCTCTGGGAGACGCACCCCAGCTTGTCCTCGATCGCGATCCAGGTCGGTCCAGGATCGGTTGACTTGCCCAGCTTTGAGGGTCTGTGTGGCCACCAGAAGGAGACTGAGCTGGAGGATCACGATAATTTGGAGATGCTGGAAAGTGGGTCAAGGGGGAATTTGTGGATGGTATGGGAGGAGGGAGGTGATGAAGAAAGGGGTAAGACGAGCGGGGATGGCTGCTGGATGAACTGGAGGAATGTGGCAAAGGAAGCGGATGCCGATGCTCATCGTCCTCTCTGCCTGCTGGTGGCTGCATTGTGGCGTTTGCTGCTGGCCAGTACATAGGAAGCAAGGATGGCGAAGAGACGTGGTAAAGATGGCCGTCCATGATGAATCAGTGTAAGCAGACAATTGATACATCCACGGAACATTTAGTTGGTTCCCATACATTAGCCATCATCTCGAGCTGGCATGCGCGGGCTGGACATTGCTCACCTCAATCTGCACTTGGCCGTGCGTCCTCGTCGAAAGTACTTCAGCTGTGCTTGACCTGGCGTAGTCGGCAACGACGGTTGTTTACTATGCGTTGTTCTCCGGCTAATACTCGCTGCTGCCTGCTGTACCTCGCAAAAGGCGTTTTCCTGCTGACACAAGAGGACAGCAGCACTCGGCAACGGTGTGACAATGCAACGGGCCGGATGGATTATCTTGGGAAGAAGCAGCTGCAGGAGAGACGTCAGCGCGAGAGCTGAGCTGGCATGAAAAGTATTATTATTAGCGGTAGTAAATATAATTCTACTGTGAGTGACTAATGGCTGGCGGGAGGTAAAAGGCAGCATAACATAATTAATTGGACGAGCTCTAATTACTTAATTGGCCGCCGCATGCGCCGCCTGCGGCTGGGATGGCGGATAAACAGGGATTGGCGGATAAACAGGGACTGGCTATTCAAACTCCTGCAGTTCCTAACCTAGCCACCTCGTCTCCTGAGACACCTGAGACCACGATCCTGACTCCGGAGGCTTTAAGCCTCGGTGTTTTTCTTCTTGGGTCTGCCTTCGGCAAGATAAGATTGGATGGAGGCGCATCAAGCGCCCTACTAATCCCCACGCGGTAATATTAATAATCTTCGGTCTCTTCTTCGTTCATCATCCGTCTTTCGCCGCCCTCTTCTTCACGTCTCTTCTTGTTATGCGATACATGTAATACTTATAGCTTATGTCGTACTGCTGCAAGTTATCAAACCCCTGGACCAAGCATTCTGCGAACATCTAAACACCTGAGCGCGGGATTACGTACGTAGCAAGTCCCATTATTTCAATTTTCGTCCTTGTCTCTTTCACCTGGAACTATTTCAACGGCGGGAAGGCACGAGGAACAACCATATTCAATGGCTACCATGTATGTCTACCGAGTATTGAGTTATTATGTATGCTAACGTATGCTCCTCCTGATATCACCTAGTGTGCAAAGCGTGACTGGTAACTGCCATCTGCAGCATCTTTTTGAATCTGAATATAAATGCATCTATGCTCTGTCGCTCATGGCTTTGCAGGATCAGACTTCTGCAGCAGCAGCAAAAAAATGATTGCTGTTGTCCGGTGCCACATACCAAACGGCAGAAAGCGGTACTATTAATTGTGGACCAGACGCAGGGAGACGAGTAAACAGCCTTGGTTGTGGCGAGGGATCGGGGAGACGAGATGCAGGAAAATAAAGTTGAAGGTCATTCGTTGTAACCGGCCTTTCGTTCTCGTCGCCAGATTTTCGTTACTAGCTGGCGAACCATTTTTTTCTGGCCATCTTCCTTCCTGTTCGCGTCTTCACGCGACAAGGGACAACATCAGGACCAACAAGGAGGATCATCGTCCGTTATCCGGACATAGCGACAGCGCCGACCCCTCATCACCCTCGTAACTTCTTGTATTGCCGATAGAAGATTTAGAAGAGTACGTAGTGATTTTCTTTTTCCAATGCAGCAAACAAGTTGATTAAAAGAGGGTGCTCATTACTTACAATCTAGAACGTAATAAAAGTTTAATGAACTACGTAAAACGTACATATTTAGTGTAGTAATTAGCGAGCAACCTGTGGTCACTTTCATCATCATATTTCCAACAAGTATGTTTGACTGCTGTGGCTTCCTTAAACCGACCGTTATCCTCTTTGCCCTTTCTTACTTCTTCGACTTCATCATACTACATATCCCATCCGTTCCGTCTATCTGCACTCTACTACCCCCCAACCGTCATGATCCTGCCATAGTTGGCCACACTCTCTCATCATCACTACTTTTCTTTAACGCCGGGGGGTGATTATAGCGGCGTCGATCCACTTATCATTGTCGCTTGGCTGTGATACGGCACCTCAGCCATCTTATGTCTCCTCTTATTCCTACCTTTTCGCTGCGCCATAAACTATTCAAATGACGACACAAGGACGTTGTTGGCCAATATACCGTTGGCATAACCCCCCTCATCACAAAACCAAGATAATATCCATAGCTATAGCTAATCTATCATGGGTTTTTGCCCTACTATTGCAACACCGGCCACTTTGCTGCCGACCAGACAGTTATGACATTCCTTCCATGCGTCCCAACAGCTCTGGCCAGCCCGCCGGATCCAATATCGGTCCACCCTTCGGTTTTTTGGAAGACTTTTGCGACTTTGTTCTCGCTATCGATTTGCCACTAGGTACAGCTGACTTGAAGCTTGGTGCAACAAATGTACGAGCAGATTGAGAATCCCCTTGCGGCAGCTGGCCAACGAATTCACGAGGGTCAAACGGCTACACTTCATTCAGCGACACTCTAAAATGGAAGAGAGGATGAGAGAATGGTTTACCACAATGGGCGCAAGCACAGCTGAAGAGCTGTCTGGAAGCAATGTTGGTGTCGGGGATGCTACGGGTGACAGCTCTTTGTATCCGTTGCTGAAATCATGGGTCGACGGTGTGGAAGAAACATTCTTTTGGCACGCATCTTAGTTTTCCTAACATATCTCGAAAAACCGCTCACCTCAAAGGTATAGGTATCAACAGTCACTCTTACGCTTATTTCTTCCTCATCTTCGGGTCTTTCCTTGTAAGAAAAGCTCTTAAAAGCCGAGCTAATCCCGGTAAGACGGTTGGTTATAAGGCCGGACCCGCCGCAACCGCCAGCGTCGGATGGCTTTAGACCGACATTGCTTTGGGTGTCGATAATCGACTGAAGACGGTGACGATAAGTCAAAGGATTGAGAATAGAGATAAGCGATAATGCGGGCAGACATTGCATTATGGTTCGGCCAATGTTTGCTGAAGAATACGTTAGATGCCTTTACGTTTCGGGGCTGCTACTTAATTACCTACCAAGTGATGGTGTGTAAAGGCATAAGTGAATGAGGAAAACCAAAGCAACTATAGAGACAGGTAGCCTGTGTTCTCCAATAAAACGTGTAAGTCGTACTTGATTCTTGATTTCGGATTTGTGTGCTCACATGCTCTCAGCAACCATCCACAGTAACATTCGGCTTAGGCCTTTTTGCTCGCCAAACTGCTTCCATTGTCTTACCAGAAAGAAGTTCCCTGTTTCGCTAAATCAGCGCGAAGGTGTAGGCGACAGATGCCTACGTACTTGAGCACCATGTCGTGAGGTAAGTTCCCGCCAATAGTCCGGCCCAACCTTTATACAGTATGGCTTGCTTCTTCATCCATATCCCCACATAATCGAGATTAGCGACTGTGATGTCGGGAATGGAGGCACCGTGAACAAGAGCTCTGTCGATTTCAAACCCATTATTGATTTCTTATCGGACTGTTCAGCTGAGAGTGAGACATACGCCAAAACCATCCCCCATGAAGCTAGCATTCCCAATGCCAGCGGGGCACAGACATAGAATCTCGCTGTCCCAGATATCTGCCCCATCCCTGTCAGTGACACTCCACAGCTATAGTCATTCCCAAAGATTCAACAGTCGCATACCTTCCACACTTTGCAAATACCTTGAACCAACCCAGCCCCACCCAGTGCTCCTGCAATACCGAAGATCGCCAGGTTGTTTGCGTTGTCTACTGCGGCAACGGCTGGATAGTCGTCAAATTCCGATATTAGCCTGTGAACTTGGATACAGGTTACTGCGAGGGCGGCTCTGAAACGCATCATCTCTGGTTAGTCTCATTCGGTGTTTCTCGGGCGGACTTACATGACAGCACTTAAACCGGCCACGACAACAAGTACCAAGGGTATTGGATCTGTCAGTGAGTAAACCTCCAGGTATCGCCGTGCTTGCGAGATCAGGATTCCCAACAATATACATTGAAAAACAAGGCCCAAAACGGAGCACCACTGGTTTGTTTGTAAAATCAACTTGTTCCCATATTGACCGACACCCGCAACGACCAAAAATAACCCACGAGTAGATAATTAGGATTCGAAGATAAAGTTTGCCAAAGGAGAAGATTGAGGTAAGCTTGATCTGATGTCATGGTAGTCCTTTTTTGTATCCAAATGTTGATAGTTTCGGGAGGCTGATTCTCAGTTTGACAGAAGAGGTAAAACTCAATTCTACAGATGGTGTCGTCGACGATGGGCTTGCATCATCTCTCAAACTTGATTTTATACGTTAAAAAACTGGTCAGCCATCCTTCCACTACGAGTTACGCAGACTCCATGACCTAAGGAGCCTTTCTTGTTTACGGCGATAATGGGAGCGGTGTAGGGCTTTGTATCCGTCATTCGTAGGGATTTTCTCCTTGTGTAGAACCATGGATGATCCGTCCAAAGCGTGGCTGTGGAGTGGGTATTTGTGTAGATCGTTTGTGTAAAGCTGTAGCCGCATCTTTCCCATCAACATTAAGTATTAACGATCACGCGAGGAAGAAAGAAAGTAGTGGGATAATGGTTCAGAATGATGAGTTTGTGGAGGAGACAGGATCCCTGAGGTTAAGATGTACCAGTGAAATGATGTAATCTGCAGTTTGATGGGAGATGGGAGAACTTTGAAGGCCGAAACCAAATTTCTACCGTAGTAGGGTCGTGAATGTTTTTCTCACATTACTTGCATGAATAAGCATCAACATAAGTAACGGAGCTCGAAGCCTGGAGAAAGTGATGCCACCAACACAGTACAATAATATTTGACATACCAGTTATTAAGCAGTCCTCAGGTCTCAAGTAAGCGATTACAATGATGTAGTAACAAGGTCAAACAACCGAGGAACGAGGAAAAGATCGACGATGCTGACGGATCATTGCCGCACCGACGGTAGTGAACATCAGTCGGTGTGTGGATAAAAAAGGGATCGTCCTCAAGGTGTGCCTGACCTTCTCCAGCATAACATTCCGACGGCCGGGAGTCACGATAATCAAGGCGGTACTCACGATGTAACCAAACCTTCTTTCATCATTATAATATGAGCTACCTTGGCGGGCAAGACAGTAGTAGTAAAAAAGACGACACTCGTCTATAGCTCATTTTTTCCACCGTTCTTTTTCTCCTACATGTCCTTCTCCGTTAATTGTACAAGCGCATCAGTTCTGTCTATTTTGATCTTTGCTGATTGATGAGCGTCGGGCTCTTTAGTGAGTTCTTCTTACAATCAGATGGTTCTAGCCTTCATCGATCATTGATGTACAATTGTAAGCCGTATACATTCGAAAGCAAAAAGCACAAACGATCAAGATATTATTATGCATGGTGTATAAGCCTTCATAGATTTACGTCTGCCTTCCCTACTAACAACTTTGCACCATTCGTAACGTCGTATCATTGCTTGCCTTGCTATTGAGATAACTCATGTCAGCCTTTCGGCTACCTTGAACGAACTCAAAATAAACAAAGTGCTTACCAACATTGCCAACAATGAACCAACGTCTTTCACTGGTTGCTGTCCTTGGGGGGCAGTAGCAGCGGGCTGAATAGCTTGGGCCGTAGGGCCAGCAGGAGGGAAAGGTGGCAAAGGTGGCGGCGCACCATAGCCAGCAGGATGCTGTCTTCCAGGAAGCGGACCCATCCCCTCAGGAGGAACAGACCCACCTGCAGCAGGTGGCGGATAAGGTGGGAAGGGAGGAGCGACGTATGGAGGTTTCGATCCGTAGGCGTTGGGTGTGGGCGTGGGGTACGGAGGGTATGATGCATATGATGCACCATGAGGAGGATAGGGGGTAGTACTGGGAGGCATGACCGGAGGTGAACGGTAGTATGAAGGTGCAGGAGGAGCGGTGGGAGGAGTTGCTGCGACAGGAGGGACATTTACATTGCCAATTTTGTTCAAAAGCTGTACATCACAGTTAGTCTTCTATACTAGAAAGGCCAGAATGTCGAGCTCCTTACCTGCTGCACACGAAGAGCTTGTTCAAGGCGATCCTCAGAGACTGAGGCAGGAGCTGGCGGAGCATCATGATATCTACCGGGAGACGGTCCACTAGGACGTCCGCCATAGCCGGTTTCGTATGACCCTTGTAGACTGTCAGTGTCATGGAAACTTGAGGTCCGATAGCGACCTACCCCTGCGGTCTCTGTAATCCGGCGATCGCTCTCGAGCGCCGCCTCGAGGACCAAACCTTCCACCTCTGGAATCGTTGTAAGCATCATCCCGCCTGGGAGGCGGACCCCTCGCACGATCATCGTAGTCAGTAGAAGGCCTGCTAGCCTTTGCAACAGCAGCGCTATGTCCGAATTATATTAGTATGAAGTCATGTCGCAAAGCGATTTGGACATACGGAGGAGGAGGAACATTGTTGTCCAGTTTATCCCAAATGAAACGAAGTTCTAGCTCACCCCCTAAAAGCGGCTGTCTGTCCATCTGTTGCTGGAACAACGCGGCACCTCGGCTGTCGAAGTATTCTACAATGATTTCGCTATACACATGAGTTTGAAGTTTGCGATGGTAGGCAAGCTTTGTACTTACGACGGAACTCGGCCAGGGACAACGTCTTTGATATCACCGTACTGAGCCGCAATGCGGCCGATTTCGTTGATATCCAAGGTTCGCGGAGGATGTAATAACACAAGTATGGTACCCTGACGTGCATGTTAGTCAGCGGATTTTTTGGTGGAAGTCGGCTTCACCTACCTGATTCTTTTCAGCCGTACACGCCCCAGTTACTTCCTCGGATCGCGGAAGACTGTAATGGACATCAATCTATCCGTGGAGTAAGTAAGCTGGACTACGACAGGCTCTTGAAGCTTACAGGTCGCCTGTTGACTAGGGTTCCATGCATAGCATCCCTAGCACGCTGGGCCGCTCGACTGTCAAACTAGTAACGGCAAGTGATCAGTGAAGTGACCTAAATTCCTGGCCACACTTCTCATGAGGACGCACATAGCTGATAAAGATCATTCCTCTTTTGCTAACCATCTCATAGAAATTTTTGATCTGACCGAAGGATTCAAATTGCAAACGAAGAGATTCGGGATCGGCATCATACTGTACATTTCGGACAAAAAGTGTACGACATGGCCGTTCTTGCTGAATCCGTTCTTCAATCGAGCGGTTCTCTCGGTCATACAAACGTCTTACACCCCGGCCTGAAATAATTGGTGAGCTTATTATCTCACTTGGATGGTACCGAATTTCATGACATGAAGCCTTGAAGCAGAACGATCGAAAACTCATTTTCAAGTCTTCACGATTTTAGCTGCTGGGCTTATTGAGAAGAAGGCTCAGCCTTGATTTTTCCAAATTTATGTTTTAGGCTTTCCCCGAGCTCTCAAGAACGCCATTCAAAACGCAAAAAAAGAAAAGATGAAAAGGGAAAGTTCAGAACGAACCAGACTGCTTCAATCGCTCCCTGGGGAAATCGTAGAAATCGGTGCTCACCCTCTGGAGTTCTAGATCGCGGTCCTCCTGGACCTCTGTGCTGATGATCTCGTCGACTGTCTCGTTCCCAATTATCCCGATCCCGGTCATAAGCACGATCCTTGGGCCCATCGTATGGCCGCCCTTGGTAACCATCTTCCCTTCCATAATCAAATCGAGGGGGAGGGGGTAAAGATGATGACGGGGGAGGCAGTCCACTCATTTTTGAAATTTGAAAATTCAAAACACCAGAGGAACGATACCAGGTGAGTTGCTAGTCTCTTGTACCACTCAATAAATGTGTTATGGAGGTAACGGGAGCGTAATTTTCGGAGTCTTCTTGCGATGGATATACGTTGGATATGCGTAGTCGACTTTGAAACTTTTTCGCTTTTAAACAAAGCAGAGGTAGTTTGAATTTATCGTTTAATCTTCAAGGTCTTGATGCCGATTTGAAGGTATGAATGGAATGGATGAGCCACTGCTACGCCTAGAAACTGGAGGAGCAGTGTATCGTTCGAGTTTCGAAGACTAATAAAGTGTAAGAGATATGGTTGGTTATGGACAAAGGTCGAAGATGAGAGACGACGAGAAACGGCAGCAGTTTCGAGGAGAAAAAGAAGTGAGGGGCGACGTCGTGCCCTGAGAACGTGATAGGGGCGGCCAAGTCCGACATATGGTCTTCTTCTCAATATCTGGGGGGGCGCAGTTGAGGGGGCATGATCTTAATTAAAAAATGAAGAATTCGACAACAATCCGATAACCGACGATTCTATTGGTGATTAGAGAATTCAAGGCAGTTTCATTAGAAAACCTTATTGACGGAATCAAATCATCTTAGTGGTGGCAAATTTCTAATGGTGTCGTCACTGCGAGATTTCGGTCGACGAGATGAGGCTGCAGCGTGGAGTTACCTTGTTTGTTGTTCGTTCCTTTCGCCTATCGGGTACCACCTGTGTCCTTTTTGCCTCGTCTTTTCTATTGCCGTTGCTACAGCGCAACATCAAGAACGATAATCTGCGAGTTATTCTACTACTTCTGCATACCGCACAATGTCTCGAACAACCTCGTTTAAGCTCGTCCTTCTCGGTCAGTATCGGCTTTCTCTCGCTTTCGGCTGGTGCTCGAAACTACTCAGAATTACACACTGACGGCCTTGCTGTGGCACAGGAGAATCTGCTGTTGGAAAGAGCAGCTTAGTTCTCAGATTCGTAGGTCATTCTCCGGGCCGTGTATTCGTTGGACTATCTTGACTCTCTTCTGCGCTCTAGGTGCGAAATGAGTTCTCAGACTTCAGGTAAGCTTTTAGATCTTCTCCGTTTTAAACTCACTCTGATTATGCCTGATCTCTTCAGAGAATCGACTATCGGTGAGTATGGCCGGATTTTCGCTAGTGCGAACATATCTGCAGGAACCTTTATACTGACGCCCAGTCCCTTTGCCCCATTATATCCTATCAGGCGGTAAGTTGTCGTGGGTCAGTCATCATGCGATAGTAAACTCACCTTTCTATATGTTCACAGCTGCATTTCTTACTCAATCAGTAAAGCTTAGCGAGTCTACATCTATCAAATTCGAGATATGGGATACGGTAAGTGTCCTTTTAGACGAACTGTCTATGCGTACCAGTGATGACTTACAACGTTACAGGCAGGACAAGAACGTACGTGGTAGCAATTAGCTAATACTCGTCATTAATTAACGGGAGTATAGGCTACAAATCGCTGGCTCCCATCTACTTTAGAAACTCAAACGCCGCTGTAATTGTTTACGACATTACCCAAGTCAGTGACGTACTGCCATTTTTATCTTTGCGTCTTATACTAATATCCTTATTCTCCTACGTAGCCGCCTGAGGTATGTTACAGGCTATTATGTGTCCGTTTTTCCCTTGTTGATCATGTTAACTCGTTTGTAGACATCCTTTGAAAAGGCCAAGTCTTGGGTGCGGGAACTCCAACGTCAGGCTGACCCGTCAATCGTGATTATGCTTGTCGGAAACAAGACAGATATGGAATCTCAGCGGAAAACTTCTCGTGAGATTGGTGAACAGTATGCCAAAGAAGAAGGATTGCTGTTTGCAGAAGCTAGTGCAAAGACCGGGGAAGGAGTCGAGGAACTTTTTATGGAGATCGGTTCGTCATTCATTTCTTCACACTGACATCAAGCACTAAACCTATCCTCTTGCAGCTAAAAAGCTTCCTCTTGCCCCACCGCCGCCGAGAGGGCAAGTTGCTGGTGGTAAAGGTGTTCAAGTATCCGGACAGGAAGACTCTGCCACTCCTTCAGCTTGTACATGTTAAATTTCGTGCACGACGTGCCTTATAGAGTGCTTTTTCTTTACGTATCAGGCTTTGAGCAGTAATACATATTTGTGTTGATATTTTAATGTATGGATATACATATGCGGTCGTGCATGGGTCGTTCTACGATTCTTGACCTTCGTTGCATGTTGTTGTCTTCAGACTACAAGTTTTCAGGGTCGAGCGGCGCCAAATCGAAGTCCGTCACAATTTCAGATTTCTCGAGTCTCAAAAGGAGAATCAAAAGCTTCACTTCGATTCTTCTTGACCTCGAGCTTTTATTTCTCTCATTTTCCCACACCGCACAAAACTATTCAAGATGTCAGACACCCCTTCCTCAGACACCCCTCCCAAACGACGTGCTGCCGATACCACCGCCGTTCCTCCTCAAAAATCTTCCAAAATGTCCGCGACAGCTCCTCCCTTCAATCCTACTCGCCCTTTAACGAAAAAACCTGCTGCTTCATTCCACGATATCGCCCAGGAATTCAAGCCCAAAGTCAAAACTGAGGAAGTAGAGGACGCTATGGAGGTGGATAAGGAAGCGGAGGGTTCTGCGAGGGTTACAAAGCCTCTGCCTGGTGGGAAGAGAAACGTACAGAGGGCGGACTTTGTACCCGTCCAGGCTTCTGTGCCTAAGTCTACTGAGGACAAGGAGAATACCAGAAGATTGATTGTTGTGCTTTCACAAGTGAGATTTAGGGTTTCAGGATGAATGTTTTACAACTGATCGCTAACGACGTGCTGTTTAGGCTTGCCTCGAAGCATACAAGATTTCGTCTGGCTCGGCAGGCAAGAGCTCTGCAAAAGAAGCAAAGTACGCTTTATTGAACTGTGACGACCATCAGGGAATCTTGGCCAAGACAGGTAGAGATATTGCCGATGCTCGACCTGACATCACACATCAAGTAAGGCAATTTTTTGCTCATTCATCAACATCTTGACGCTTACACGCATTTCAGTGCCTTTTGACCCTTCTTGACTCTCCTCTCAACAAAGCCGGCCTCTTGCAGGTGTATATCCATACGGCAAAGGGTGTATTGATCGAGGTGAACCCTAGTGTTAGGATACCGCGAACCTTCAAGCGTTTTTCTGGGTTGATGGGTGAATTCTAAGCGCTCTACGCTATTTCAAGAATACAGAACTAATGCCCGTTTCACAGTTCAATTGCTTCACAAACTTTCCATAAGGGGTGTTAACGGTAGCGAGAAGCTTTTGAGAGTTATCAAGAACCCTATCACTGATCACCTTCCTACCAACTGCATCAAACTTAGTGGGTGAAATCAAAGTCGACCTCGACAAAAGCTTTGCTGACGTTTGTGATAGCCCTTTCCGCCGATGCCCCAACTGTTCGATTGTCCAAGTACCTTAATACTCTTCCTGAGTCCCATTCTGTCTGTGTCTTCGTTGGTGCCATGGCTAGAGGGTCAGTTTCATGATCGGTGCCGACAGCTCAGTGTTAATCTATCTTGCAGAGCGGACAACTTTGCAGACCAATTTGTTGACCAAAAGGTCTCAATCAGCGATTACAGTCTTTCGGCGTCTGTGGCATGTGGGAAGTTCTGCTGTGCGATGGTAAGCTCTGCTGTTACTTCATCACTTTGAGGGCGAAAGATTAACGTGTTCTGTAGGAGGAGATTTGGGACATTGTCTAAAAACCGGAGATGCAAATAAGAGCCACATCCCAAATAGGGCCTCAACGCAATTTTGGGTTGTAGAGTTTAGAGAAGCGGAGACATTTTTCTGAAGATAATGACTGATATCGGCATAACACTCATCTGTATGCGTCTTGTTTGTAAATTTATATGCATTGAAATTTTGATATGACTCCCCTTGTGATTGTCTGTTCACATTGAAGAGTACGAACCGAAATTGAGAGCATTGCTGTGTACGTGATTGGTGGTTGGACGATGGATGAACGACCATCATGCAGAGTGTTGCTCTATGCCAGCGGACATCATATGCAACGTGCCTCCACCAGTCGCGAAGTCGACCACTTTTTTTATTAACTTCGTTCTACGTACGTATGAGTAACGTTCTTCGCGCATGCATCTTTTTGCATCTTCTTGCATATCAACACTTCTGGAAATTTTGTCCTTTTGAAAAATTGTTGGTGATCCTTGCTATTTGCTATCTGCAACGTATGGGTTGACCAGTAGGACTGTCCCTTCTAAATCGCTTGCTTCCATAATCGTCATTCGTTACTCGCCAATCCGTCCGACAGTGCTGCTGCCGCAGATCATTAGAACTCCTCACGGTCACTAAATCCTATCATACTTTCGACCAAGTTCATATGGCATTGAGCATTCCTGCTACGATCTGTAACTATTGTGCTCCATATCATAATCCCCTTTAATCGGTGAAACAAAGGCAATACTTCAGCAATGGGTGTTAGAGGTCTGCAAACTTTTGTTCGAGAGAACCGTGGATCATTATGCCGTTCTGTTCTCTTACCCGAGAGAGATCCGCAAGGATCTCAGAGAGGTAGTATACCACTCATAGTAGATGCATGGGGGTGAGCGTGCTATTACTTTGCAATGATAGACTGCTGACTGTGACCAGTGTAATATTCAAATTATATCTTGACAGTTTACCATGGGCGTCCGGCGGAGAATATCTTCGTTTCTATCAGATAACGAAGCAGTTAATCACTGCTTGGCGGAAGGTGGGACTGGAGCCGACATTTGTGTTTGACGGTAAGCTCTGCAACTGCTGGGAGCTGCGTGGTATTCTGCACCAACTGACGCCGCGTCACAGGTGCTGCCCCCATTGAGAAACATCCAACGATTCTCAAACGAATGACAGAATCTCTTTCTACTCCCAAACTGTTTTACGCAACCTCTGTTTCATCTCGATCGGAACCTTCTTTCGGCCGTGGTTACTCTACTAAACCACTTCTTCCGCCATTTGCTTCACACGCATTCATCTTTGCTCTCCATCGCCTAGGTGTGGCCACCCATCATGTTCCGTCTGGGGAAGCGGACAGTGCCTGCGTTACGATGGCTGAGAGGATCGGGGGATACGTCTTGGGGCAAGATACTGATTTTCTGATATTAGTAGGAAAATCAGAAAGAGTGGCCGGCTATGTCCCATTGGACATGCTGAGTTGGATCGAAGGCGAAGTCTCGGAAGAAGAAGCTCAAGACGATAAGCTGGGACAATCACCTACCAAGACCTTCAGGCCTGCATACGGCAGAAGAAAGAAATCACATACACCGCGACAATCGTCTCTTCTTCCCCCTCCCAATTATCACCACGCTACGCTTGTTATGACGGTCATCCCGCCTCAAACTCTTCGCCAGCGCCTTCGTCTTCCTGCCAACTATATGGCACTCTTCGCATCCCTGGTCGGTAACGACTACACACCTCCTGAAGCCCTTCAGCGCTTTTATGAACCTAGCTTGGACGTTTGCCAGCGTATTGAAAAGGCGGCAAGAGTCTTACGCGAGCAGTTGTTCAGTCCTTCTGCCAACAGCCGAAGAAATGTAAATCCCGGTGATTTCGTTGTGGAGCTGGTCAGGCGTGTTGTCAAGAAACTCTGTATATGGCAATATGACACGGAACCAGACTTGTTGAGAGCCGTTAATAGCATTATTGAAGCTGCTCTGCAGTATACCTCGCCTCACGGAGGCGAATGCTGTCCGATTTACCCATTCTGTGGGGAACTCGATCCTCTTGGATGTCAGACACCCTATAATAGAGCGAATATCCCAGGAGGAAGTAATAGTGGTGGGGGCGATCGTTCGCACTCGCAGAAAGCTCTTGAGGCATATGCTGCGGCTCAAAGGAAAGGATCATTGCTGTTCATCACTCATGGATGGCTTTATCCCAACCGTATTTACTTACGGGGTGCTCTCGAAGATCCCACAATGGCTAGTCCCAGAACATTGGAAGGTAGCAGGGGAGTGAGATTGGCATCTTATGTGATTGCTGAAGAGGGTCTTGGAGGTTTCAGATTCGTCGACGAGCCACTACCTGGCGTCAAGAATGGCATTACTCCGGCAGAAATGCAAGAAGATACGGAGCTTAGAGGTTTATTAGGCGTGGGATCAAGTCCAGAGAGCGCCGAGACAGACTTGGCGCCCCAGGGCGCACAATCTGTCGATGAATTGGAAGTGATGAAGGACCCTCCTCGCGTCATGGTGGAATACGTTCGTCAAGGTTCAGCAGGAAAGATTGTCCCCTATACTTTGGATTTACCCCCCAAGAAAGACTCCTCTGAGTCAACCCCCGTCTGCCTCCGACCTCTCGCTGACCGTCTCCAGGCCTACCTCGGCCCGATGCAATCCGATACCCCAGCTATCCGCCTACTACCATCATCCCTTCAACCACTCGTCGCTATCATCCGCCATTGCGTGATCGAGATGGCCAGACTAACTGAGAAAAATGGGCGAGCAACCAATCCGGCTTGGAGGCGGCATGAAGCCTACGCTGTGCTTAAAGCTGGAGTTGGGACTTTTGCTCAATGGCGAAGAGAGCTAGACTCCGAAGAGATGGTAGGGCTGAGAAGGAAAAAGCTATCTCCAGTCAGCCCAGAAGATGAAGCTAACGAGTGGCCGACGCTGGAGAGGCGTCACGCACATCTTATCGCCCAGTTGAGTAATGCGATGATGGATTCTACTTCTCTCTCCGAATCTCTTCTACTCCTTTCTACTCAAGTCCCCTATTTTACGCCTATCCAAATGGAATCACTCCCTCAGCCCCTTATAGGTGATCCTGTAGCGGACTTTGGGCCGACGCATCTCTCCCCATTCCTGTTCTTTAGCGGTATCAATATTCACAGCCTCCTCAACCAAGCAGAACCTCCAACCCATCTCAAGTGGAAATGGACACCTGAGGAAGATAAAACTCTGCATATGTGCTGGCATGCTTTGATAGACGAATTAGAAGACGGTGTAATTCTTGGGTTGAATTCTTCCCAGGCCAGTGGTGCGGAGTTTTTGGCTCAGACCAGGACCGCTGTGGGCAGGGAAAGTGCTAAGCGAAGTAAGAAGAAAGCTGCTAAGAAGCACGCCCAAGGAAAGGCAGCGGGGATGTTCGATCTCTTAGGAGATATGACAATATGACGAAGACATGAATTAGTTTGAGATACCCACGGAGTAAAGAATAACAATGTTTTCGGTCCTCAGATATCAAAGATCTGTGAGGAGAGGAAGCGAATGATGCATTTAATCCTGCTAAATTTATATTGAAGGAAGGAAGGTAGAGGAGGCAAGGCTGGTTTTCGATCTCAGATCTCTTTACTCTAGAGATGGCTGATGATCACGCAGTAATATGTAATAAACAGTGCAGGTACAGTAAGATGGTCTGATGATTCGTCGTAGTTTGTGCTCTGTATTGGAAGTTGCCACGTATTGCGGTTTTGTAATGGCCAAACGATAACCAGAACACGCACAGTTAGTCATGGGAGAGCGGTAGAAGACTGCTGGACGATTACTGTGTATTTTTGTTTCGCAACTTCTTCTGTGGTTGTAAATTACCTACTGTAACGAACGAAAAGGCTGCTAAATATAAATTTTGATTTTTATGGTGGGGTGACGCGGTATAGGACAGGCTTTTATGCATGTCCAGCTTTGCAGTTTTCACCTCAGGTTGCAGAGAGCGAACCATCTGGATTCAAACCAATAATCAAATAACATTTATAATGGGTAGTAATAGCACCGTTCATTATCATTACTGCAAACGGAAGCTGTCATAGTCAAACTCACCATTTTATTGGCAGACGCGCACACGCGCTCGTACTACCACTTTTTACCGGCAGAGATGGCAAAGATTTGTTTATGTGGCTGGACTTTTGCGAGCGTTTACTTTCACCATCTTCTGTTTTAATTTCTCCGCTTTTTACGGTATAAATACCTACCATAATCCTCCAAACCTGAAAAGGTGTACATACCGTTACCGTGCATTAAATCCAAGTTCTGCGTTCTCATTTTGTTATTTTGGGGGGGTTGCGTTTTAGGCTTCGTTTCTCGCATTTTCGCGCTTCGCGCTTCGCTTTTTGCATTTTCACGTTTTTACAAATAATTGAACATCCGCCTAAAACGGAACGGTATATACGCCTGTCGCACCATTATCGCGACCTGCAAAGCAAACTATCGATCACATCAGGAAAGACTCCTTCGACTTACGATTATGCAACAGCCGAAAAAGACAAGCGACTGGCAAGATCAAGGAGCGGCAAACACCCAAATATTCCCCTCCTCCAGTGGATGGCGGCCTGAAAGCCTGCAGGAAGATGGGTGGGCTACATCGTCCAATACCAAGATATTACAGACAGAGCATATGTCCCAGGTGCCCCCAGGAAGTGATCTGAGCTACGACGTTACTGAACGTCGTAGCTCCGACGGCAGCCCCTTATACTCGGTGTATCCCTCTGGGAACCAAGGAGAGATGCATGATCAGACTTCTGCAGCAGGAATGGCGTCTGAAATAGGGTCATTTCAACGATCAGGTATGTTTCTTGCTTACTGAGTAGCCAGAGATATGCTAATGACAATGGACTCACCCACAGACATAGTAAACAATCCCCGATCAATGCAAACGTGAGTTTCGGGATCTGGATCAGAATGTTATTGAATTCTAATCTTATCTCCCAAGTTCTCAAGAATTTGATCCAGGTAAGGCAATATATTACAGCCTGATTACCAGTTGCTAAATTTGGTCAGGTATTGAACCTAGTAAAGCTTCACTGACGACAGAAGCAACCCTGAAGAGAGGCATGTACGTAGATGTCCTTATAGTAATGGTTTAGATCCCTGACGATTCGTAGGGCTTGCAAGTTCTGTCGCCGTCGGAAACTGGCAAGTGTTCAATGGCAAAGAAAGCAAGAAGGCTCCTTGTTAATTCATCGTGTCCGTAGAGGTGCTCTGCAGAAAGGCCAAAATGTTCCAGTTGCATAAAATACAAGCAAGAATGCGAATACAGGACTGAAGAAAAGCCATTCTCAAAAGTACATCCGGCCCAATCTCAAACAGGTGTGTTTTTTTGTCATTTGTGGCAATGCTAATTGCGAATGTCAGCACGCCGAATGCCCCCGTTCTCTCATCAGAATCTTTCTCATGGCTTTCGTCCTGTCCACAATACCCAATCCATGGGCTCTATTGCGGGTGATACCCCGCATCATCCTCAGCAACAGCGCATCATGTCGGCACCCTCGGACCACCTTGTGAATCAGCCCTGGCAAAGTTTTGCTCCTCGTCAACCAGTGGTGGACTTCAACTATCCTGTGCAGATACCAAACTACTCATTCCCCACTCCCCAGATGATGCCTCAAAACTATAGTTCTCCGTTTGATCCCAATCTTCCATTTCCTACGTATCCTCAACAACGTTATATGCCGGAAGATCCTGTCCGTGACAGCACTTCTTCAAGCACACAGTTCCCACTCGTTTATCTACCCCAGCAACCTACCGTCAATCCCGTTGTGTCATCTGATCTCACAGTCCCGATATCCCAGAGAGAGAATCTTAGCCGAGAGGTTCCAACACCGGCCATCTCCAGGGATTCGCAATTTACAGCCCAGTCAACATATACCTTCCCTACGGTGCCCGCTTTACCCCCAATAAACGCGCCATCTACCGCATATCCTCAAACTGGTCCTACTTTACTCCCAAATGATATCGCAAAGCAATCTCAGAGTTCTGTGTCCCCCGAAGCTAATGACAAATCTTCGTCTTCTGCTCCTACTTCTGTTTCCTCCATGCTTGGCCTCCCACCCGAGCTGCACGACAACATTGATTCTGTGGATAATCTATCAGATCGTCTAGGAGAATTTCTTTTTGGTCCCGGCGAGAATACAGCGACGAACCAAAATATTTCATCGAAAGAGGCATCAGAGTGGCAGAAGAAGAGGAGAACAGGCAAGGGACAGACCGCGCAATGGATTGCGGGAGGGAAAACACTGGGGGAAGCTCCTGATCGGAATTCGCTGTTGTTAAACAGTGCGGAATTCGATGGACTGAAAGATGAACATCGAAATCTCCTGTAAGTATCAAAGTATCAAATATCGCGTCGTGGAAATAGAATCTCATCAAAATTAAACAAGGTTGGATTGCTTCTTGGCACATGTCCGTCTCTTCTTCGAAATGAGCATACCAAGGTTCCGATATCGTATGACATTTATGGACAAGCGAAGACCTAGTCCAGCATTGTTAAATGCGATGGTGAGTTGATGAATTTCTGATTACAACTTTCGGTCTTCGGTAGCTGGTCGTTAACTAAGGTTGTTGTGCAGTACCTTTGGGCTACTCGATTATCTCAGGCGCCTAATTCGGCATCCATGGAGGAACGTTTCTTCACGGAAGCATGTCGACATCTGGATGCGGCTGCTGCAAATAGCGATAGGTTGATTGACGCCATTCGAGCAGCTATGCTTCTCAGTGCTTACGCTTATACGAACAACCGTCATCATGAAGTGAGCTGTCTTGACTTCTTCGGTTCCAAGCTTTGGCTGACGTTCGGTTTGATACTAGGGATGGCTTGTGGCCGGTATTGCCGTCAGGCTTGTCTTGTCCACAGGTATACATAGAATCCCCTCTCTTACTTTCAGAGCTGCTCCTCCCACGAATCCATTACTGCGTACCAGATCATACCTACTCCCGCCCCCGGAAGATGCCATTGAGTTGGCCGAGCGCGTGCACGCGTTGTAAGTGATGTTGGCTCATAAGCTAGGGTGGTCTAGACTGAGGAATTATGCAGCTGGTGTGTCTACTCAATCGAACGTTGCGGTGCTCTAGCGACTGGTTTCCCGTCGTCCATTAGCGATGACGATATTCTTACACCTTTCGGGCGACCATTTGATGACATCTCTTCTGTAAGTTTGCGGTTTTCGACGCTCAATTGTATGAAAAAGGCTTACAAAAAGCAGCAAAATGTTACGTCCGGGGATGATATCACAGTTAGAGATCTCTATCGAAACGGGCCTATACCGGTCTCAGAACGCGATAGCTGGTAGTAAGTCAAATCAGACTTTTTATGGTCGCACATCTGTTAATCCTCGCGTAGCATCCGCTGGGTCAAGGCTGTTACCATTCTCGAGCGTGCTTCGAAGCTGGCATTCCTTGAACCAGAAGAAGATTCGGATTATAGCCGCGCTTGGGCAGAGTATCTTTGCCTTCTTTCTACACCTGGTACCCAGTCAGCTTCTTCTCCTCCCGTGTATCTCAATCAACCGAAATATAGAAATCCCAAAGACTATAACGAATGTCTTTTTGCGCTAAACAGATTGAAAAAAAATCTGGGGGTTGATGGAATGTCGCTGTTGGAAAGGAAAAAAATGGCTGATGTCGAGGGGGCTGAACTGGTGTTCGGAACAAAGTTAATTATTTTGGTAAGAAGGCATTATGGATTTGAACGGTCGTGAAGGCTTATGTGGCCTGTATAGCATCATCACTTCATTGCCACTGATATGCTCTTGCACGATATCAACTCTGCAGATGCTGATAATAACGTGGCTATGCAAGCCGCGCGTCAAAGTGTCGATTTGTTTAGAAGTTTACCACAAATAGTAAGTCATTTACGATGTGCAATGGGGTTATTATAGACGCAGCTGACCACCGCACTAATTATAGCCTGCCCAGGAGATTGATGCCGAAGTGATTTTGGTCTGGTGCATGGTAGCCAAGTGCCTGATCAAAGAGTTAGAGAGGTTTTCCCGACTGGGAGATGTAATATGTAAGTCCCAATCGATACTCTTCTAAGTCTACCATCGACAAAAAAAAAGACTAAAAAATAAATAAATAAAACTCATACAGCTTGCAAAACAGTTTCCGATGATGTCGACGTTATTATTAATGAGCTTTATCGTGCAGGGGAGGTGATGGACATGTCGTAAGTGTGACCTGAAAGTCCGATGAAGCAACTGTAGCTGATTCTATGGCGATCAGCCGTACACAAGCCAAAGCCATGGAAGAGATGAAGAAGATGGCTCTCGCGAGTCAGCATGTGTGAATAGTATAAATAATTGAAATCTAGATGGATTCGAGTCTTGGGCCATTCGTATAATCAGCTATCCATGCAGCTTCATTATAATGTTATAACATATAGGTCATTAATGTAATCTAGGAAATAAAATCTATTATAAAATTATTATCCGGTACAAGCGTCGACATATCCCTCGTTCCATCCGGTACCTCCTACGACAGCAAGGACAAAGACATGGCCCAGAATAACACTGGCTCCTACGTAAAGCCACTTCCATCTCCACCCTTCTACTGCCCTCGCTTCAACCACAAACGTCGAAACTGTGCTCAAGCAGCCACAGAACCCTTGCTGTATAGCGTAGAGTGCATTGCACCTCACACTCCCAGCATTGACGACGTTTGGGCGTCGTTGAGCCGCAAAAGTCCCGGCGATAAGAAGAGTGGCTACCATATTCGAGATGAATGTCCCCAATGGGAAACGGTTTATAAAGGGGTGACGAATATTAATATTAGAAAGAGAGAATCGGAGGATGGCGCCTGGAGGCGACATGAGAAGCGGGAATACCACATCGTGTCGCCAAGAGTGTGGCGCAAGAAAGTATAAGAGGAGGGCGATGAGATAAGCTAGAAAAGCAGTGAGGATGGTGAGGATATCCAGGATGGGAGTGTGCGGTAACAAACTGGGAGAAGAAGATTTCTCTTCTGGCGGAGTGACGCGAGAGAGCGTGTTAAAATAGGGTAACTTGGGAAGGGCTGAGCCGAAATGTTCACCGAAACGGAGACAGCTCAAGGCGATGGCAAACGTTGAGAGAGAGTATGCAACACCATCGACAGTCTAAAAGCATATATTTATTAGTCACATCAATTCCCATGGACTTTTGCGCTAGACTTACGTCGTGGAGTCCTTTTCGATTATAATGATTGAAATTACTGAATGAGAGGTAACCTTCCAACATCCATGACGAAAAGGTAGTGATGCACCCGGCTATACCGGTGGTTAGGAAGGTATATAATGGTGGGTACCTATGATGTAGTCAGTGGATTGCTTCAAAATGTACAAGAGAAAAGGCGCCTTACAGGATTGTCATCTCATTCTTCTTCGCCAGGGCTAATCCCATCACACCACTTCCAATGCCTTGGGACCAAGCCAGCGCATAGATGATCTGTCCGTCATCTAACGACGAAAATCAGCACCTCCGTTAGATATGTATGTATTGAGAATGCCTACAAGTACAGAGGCCATTCAACCCAATCCTCGCTACACACCCCAACATACTAGCCAAAACCAACACAGCATAGTGCGCACTTAATCGCAGATGGGTAACTCTTTCAGACGGAGGGGGAGCGTTAGCGCTTGGGCCGGGCGGGGATGGTGGGCGAGAGGGAAGGAATTCTTCGGGATCAGCCGAGATGGAGGATCGGGAGCGGTTCCGCTGTTGTCGAGGTTGTCGCTGCTGTCGCTGCTTAACGGCAGCATGCGTATGATCGCTGTCCGATGTCATGTTGCTTTCAATGGGCAAGACATAACAAGGGGGGGCGGCAACAGCTTTTTAATAAAGGAACTGAAAGATGATACAGTAAAGTTGGAGAGAAGAAATAACAAAGTGTTCAAAACAAGAGTTTGACATTTCTTCCTGCCGGTTTATTTTTGTCCGTGCCTACCATCAGGCATGATGTCACCGCTTCTATCTCCTCTTTTTTCTCTACGTGCCTTCTATCTCCTCCTCTTTTTTCTCTACGTGGTGGGAATGCGATAATATACGAAAAGCAGCAGCGATCAGCACAGTAGCACACTGCACTGAAAGCTGATAGTTCAGACACGGAAGGATTCTGTGGAAAAACATACCGTGCGCTACTTTTGCAACTTCCGGATGGTGTCAAATCGAGACTACAAGCCTATACATCTCTCTACAGCCGCCCCCTCATCTATAGAACATTCCCTTTCGCAGGTGCCTTTTCCTCCAACAGCTTCCAGCTCGTCCTTGCCGCTGCATACATCCTCTCCATTCTCTCATCCATCTCTTTGCCCGGACCATTCTGATCCGCCCGCAGACCCTTGGGCGCATCCATCCCTACTCCAGCGGTTTGCAGGTCACATCCCCCATCAATGAGATGGATCGGTATCCATTCTTCTCCTTGGACATGAGGGTTGTACCCGTGAGGCATGTCGGGAGAGAGGAGCCGTCGGGCGCAAAAGGAGATGATGGGAGGAGGGGTTGACGGGTGGAGAAGAGCGAGATGTGCTTTGAGGGGTGGATAAAGAGAGTTTGAGTATGATCTGGTAGGGGGAAAGGAAGGGATTCGGATGGAGGCGGGGGTGATAGGGGTGGTAGGAGAGGAGACGGGTGAAGTGGGGAAAGAGGCGGTCGGAGTGAGAGGTGGAGTGGAGAGGAAGGGGGTGAGGGAGATTGTTGGACTGACGGGGTTGGACATGGTTAGTATGACAGGAGGTAGACGAGATGGTTAGCAGGTTTTTGTCGTAGGTGAAGAATAAGGTGAGAAAACAAAGATGTACACCATCCCAGCTTCGACTTATACCCTGTCGAATGAGAAACGTAACTATTCCTAACATCACTCCATTCACCTGTTGTCCCAAACAGCCATGACGTCTGAAAAGCTACACATGACACAAAACTCGCGGCTCGGTCCTTACAATATATGCATACCCGCATAGCAAGTCTATCCTTTCACCGTCCTCGATCCTGCGTATGACTCGAGATCCTTTCTACGTCACCGCACGCCTCTCTCTCTCTCTCTCTCGTATCTCTGTTTAAACGCCAAGCGATCTTCCCATGAATCTATGCTACATTAGCTAGACACCAGCATGTTAGGAATGATGGAACGCACCGTCTCTTCTGGAAAGACATCCACCACTTGCTAGGTTTTGTGGCCCTAGGTCCCAGCTGTCCCGTTGGTTGTCCATCAGGGCCGATCACCTGCTCCTGGGGGTAAAGCCTATCACACAGACGGAGAGCAAGCTCACACCGAGTTTGGGTAAGGTACGATCGGAGGTGGTCTTGTCTCATTGTGTCAGTTTCGATAAATCCCTGATCCACTCTCATATACAGCAACACGAGACGACTCACCGGCATCCACTCGAGAGGCAGGAGGGTGGTACAAGCTATTCAAAGGAAATCCGGCATCGCCAGGAAGAGCAAAATTGTCAACTGAAAGGGTTTGGAGGACCTTGGTGGCTTCCTGGTAAGACGGAGAGGGCTTGCCGGCGGTAGGGGCGAGCTTGGTGAGACAATCGGAGATGAAGAGGATGAGGTAGATGAGGAGACGGTCCGCGGGGCCTGTAGATACATCAGCGAGTTATCAATAGCAACACCAGCATGATGAGGGACTCGCCCTTGATCTCAAAGTTCCGGAAAAGACAGTTTGCTCTGAACCTGCAGACAATGGTCAACCGTGGATACGCGACTACATCATAATCGGCACATACAAGTCCAAAGACTCGTCAATGATATCTGGCTGAGTTGGGTCGGCTACATCGCAAACAGTCTCGTCAGCAGTCCATTCTATCCCTTGGGCAACTCGAGTGGGTCGCCAACTCACAGGACAAGGGTGCGGGCCCCCTGATCTTTGTGGTGATAGGGAGGATGGCGGTGTTGCCGACCTGCCTGACGGAGGTGTCTTGGTTGAATGCGGAATGGTATGCCTATGGGCTGTGAGCTGTGAGCGCAGGTCGCTGGGCGACTTACTGGCATGGTATATGGCGTGGATGTGGGAGAGTGCGTGAGGAATGGAGTATACAGCAGTGCGTCACCACCGGCCATTCCGCTTGTTTATCTCGCACCCCACTTACGCCGCCGTTTGGACGTACTCGTCGCTTTTCTCTCCAATGCATGCTGTCTGCTCTCCACGCATCTGCCCCGGCTTCCTCACCGTCAAAAAGATCATGCATGCACCTCGCCCCACTTTGCCTGGCTTGCTCTCCGTGCGTAGCAGTTACGTAACTGGCGTGTGATGTCCTGTCGCGTCCTCGAGGTGGGCGCGTGTGATGTTCCCCCCCGGCACGACTTGCAAATCCAACTCGACTCCATCCCAGCACCGGTGTATGCGGCCGCTCCTCAACGCCCTCCGCACGATGCAGACCACAGCCAAGTCGTCCACCCCGAGCATAACAGCCGTCGTCGCAGCCACGGCCGAGAATGGCATCGGTCTCAACGGTGGCTTGCCATGGAGATTACCAGGCGAAATGAAGTACTTTGCTCGAGGTGTGTCGTACTCTGCCTGCTCTTCCTACTGACGATGCTGAAAAACAAGTACGATAGTCACCACCGGCGAGACACCTTCATCAGATCCCAGCGAACAGAATGTAGTCATCATGGGCCGCAAGACATGGGAATCCATCCCTTCCAGGTTCAGACCTTTGAAAAACCGCCGGAACGTGGTCATCTCAGGTAAAGGCGTGGACCTGTACGTTCCTTTTTTTCTCCTCACCTCGCTCTGCAATGCAGCCGCACTGAACAATGTACACAGGGGAACGGCGGAAAATTCTACTGTCTACACTGACATACCCTCTGCCCTCTCCGCCTTGCGTTCTACCACGGAAAGCGGCCATTCACCCCGTATATTCCTCATCGGCGGCGCAACCCTCTACACCAGCTCTCTCCTCCCGTCCAGCGTTCCCTCTCTCAACTCGTCAACCTCCACATCTCCTCTTCCTTTTTCCCGGCCCCTGATCGACCGTATTCTCCTCACTCGAATCCTTTCCCCTTTTGAATGCGACGCGTATCTTGAAGACTTTGCGGCACACACAAAACCTGATGGGAGCAAAGTTTGGAAAAAGGCTTCCATCAAAGAATTTAGAGAATGGATTGGATGGGATATCGAAGAACAAGTTGAAGAAAAGGGGGTCAAGTACATATTCGAGATGTGGGTGTTGAATCAATAGCTCTTGGTTGTATGAACAAACAAATACTTTGGGCAGTACGATGAGAATGGGTTCATGAATTCATAATAATGCAAGGTAAAACACATGGCTCGTAGCGTCTCTATCTGGTATATTTTCTTGAATGGCATTCGCCACCTCTTTCTTTGTTCGTCCGTCTCCCTCTCGGTGTGTGTGTCATGCTCAGTTGTAGATATTCCAAGATGACCTCCATCCCCATCCCCAGTGATTGTTCACGTTACCAGAGATACCAAGCGCGAGGTCCTTGAACCACCAGAAGCTCAGTATCACCACTCCTGCCCAGACGGCAAACCAAATGAGCTTTTTAGTGTGTGAGCGGGTGGAGGAAGCGAAAAAGAAGTGGTCGAGGATGTGCCCGGCCATGAGAACAGCAAAGTATAATGTAGGAAGCTGGGACAGCTGTCAGTCGAAATAACCACGAGGAGGAAAAAGGAAGAGAGGGACTTGCATAATGGTGAAGATAGGTAACTCGACCCATAATCAAAAAGGGGACTAACCATCTCATCAGGCACAAATCCCACGCCAAACGCCTAGTCAAAATGATGATGATTACTCACAGAAATGCAAAGCCCAGCCACCAAACGCCACCTTACCCGCCCAAAGCCAATGATCCCACTCTCCCGCTTTCCACTCCTTGTACCCCCTCTGCATCCTCGCCACATACCAAGCAGCCAGACCTAAACCAATAGCCAAGCTGATAGTTGAGAACCACCAGATGATGGGTGTGCCGAGGAGGTAAAATTTGATTTGGTGATCGCCCCAGCCACACATACGAAGACCAAGATGGAGGAATGGCCAGTCGAATGGTTGTGAAGCGAGAATGTCTTCCTTGTCCGGGTCCGGGACGAGAGCATTGTTGGATGTCCACATGGCAACGTTGAGGTGGACAAAGTCGCGCCAGAAGGGAGATTTGTACAGCTTGGCGTTCCCAGCGGGCACTATCGGAACAACATTATTAGCCATTATGCTACATCTCTCACGGGGAAGAAAAACTTGCATCGATCGTTCCAGTGAGATTCGACGTTCCAGTACGTGTGTAAATCCTTGGGATTGTTTTCTTTTGTACAGGAAACTTCTACCTGCTTGAAACCCCACTGAGGCAGGACGGCGTTGGCGGCGCGGAGGTAACAATTCAGTTGGCGGTGCTTGAGCCTCATTCGTGTGGTCAACGAGTGGATACGACCGTCTTCGTTATTCTTCTTGGATGTGTGGGTATCATCGACGACCTCGACAATCCAAAGATCATTCTCGTCGCCAATGGTAAGATTACCATACCCAGAGACTTCCCAGCTCTCCTTGGTGACTGGCGCAGCGATAGCGTGAGAGTGCATGTTCCGTCCAGTTTGGGTATGCACGAGTCGGATCTCATCGCCGTCCTTCAGGAACCTAATCGGTCCGTCTGGATCAACAGGATCAGCGCCCCAAGGAGGTACGATCTGCCAGTTGTTATTCTCGTCCTTGTAGTGATAACACGTGACCTGTTGCTGGAGACTTCCCACGGGCAAAGTCTGCACGTGCGAATGCAGTAAACCACCGCCATAGCCATAGTTTTTCAAGGTGACGGTACTGCCGTAGGCGATTTCGAGAGGAGACTCGGCAAAGTCGTTACCACGCAAATGGGCTTGGAAGAGGGAAGACATTTGGGCATCACCGGGGCCCGATCGGTT
>NC_009186.1:529637-627137 GCF_000149385.1 Cryptococcus deneoformans B-3501A
CGATCGAGTTCTTCTCCTTTTCTTCCGAGATGTTGCCGAACCCTCCCCTTCCGGTGGTGACCGCGTCCCTCGTCGTCCTCCTCCCGAGCCCAAGCGCACTTGTCTCTCGGCGAGTCGAGCTCTCACCCCTCGGCGTCCTCGCCTTGGACCTACTCCTGCTCCTGGAGATGTTCCCAACGCCACCACGTCCGGTGGAGAACGCCTGCTCGGCCTGACGACCGCGCGCATCGGCAATGAGCTGTTCCTGGAGCGCGTCCTCCTCGGCCTCTTGCTTGATGTCCTCGCGGGTGCGTGAGTGGGAGGAAGGACGGATGTTGCCTGCGCCTCCGCGGCCAGAACGGGTCACCTGGCGGCCCTGTCAGCTATCCTCTGCATCCGACGGCACACGGACGCACATGCTCGTTGGCGTTTGGGTGTGGCGACAGCTCACGGCCGCGTTCAGCACCGGGTACGAAATCGTCGTCGGGGATGGCGTGGGCTACGAGGTTGCCAGCGCCGCCGCGGCCTGTGGACACCTGGCGGGGGGACATCAGCGGGCGTGTGGGCGGCGGGGACGTACGACATGGCCTGGCTGGCGGCCGCGTTCTTCAGCTAGGGACATGGTTGCTGGAGGAGTTAGCGGAGAAGCGACGGGTGGATGCAAGAGGGATGTTATGCGGTGGCAACGCGATGGGGCAGCAGATAATCCCCCCCCCCCCGATTATCTCTGGACAGCCGGGAACAGAGGATCCGCCGCCGCACGCTGATTGGCCAGCCGTCTCCTTATCTCTCCCCGCTTCCATCCTCGTTGCAGCAGGCAGACACTTTCCGGCCAGCCCCCTCCCCTTTTGGGCTGTTTATTCATTTGCAGGAATAACCGTCGCAGAATAAAAACCCGCCGTTCCCGACGGACACCCCCCATCTCTCCCGATCAAGACCCGTCGCGGCCTCCACACCATACGGATATATCCCAGGCATAGTCCAAAAACAGCCACTCACCTCCCCAGCTAGGCCTTCTCCCCCCTCTGACCTCCCCGCCGCTATCCCTATTCGGACTCAGCGCCCGCACCATCTTGTCGCGGAAAGAGCTGAACGACGAGCTCGATGTCGGCGTCGTCCCGCCCGTCGTCCGGCTGACAAGGGGCTGTAACTCGGGGGGCGTTGACCTTTTATTTGGAGTCGAGATCGACATGCTGAAAGGTGGTATATACGAGGATACTATAGACTGTAGACTGTAGACTGGTAGACTCAAGAATGACCCTGCTAAACCTCCTTTTTTTTCCACCTCGCCCCTCATTTGCCAAGAATTGTTATTTCGAATGTCAACGGCGTCACCGCTACACGCCGTCAGCTGATTCCATCGCACATCTTCGCTTATTACTCCATCCGCCTCGCCATTCCATTTATTTTACATCTCGCTACATCGTTGCTTTAAAATAACACACTTCTAATACACAGTCGAGCTCGCCGCCATGTATCACCACTCCGCGCGCCTTACATCGCCTTGCCGAAATGAATCGTCGTCGACAATCCACTCAACCGCTTGTTCAGCCCGTCATCCTCTACCCATTCTTTTACCTTTTCCTCCCCATCATCATCCCCAGGCGCCGCCGTAGAACCCCAGCTCCCCAGATCCGAATCCGAACCGTCGCGAACGAGTAAACATGAGCCGGTACGACTGCCTTTCTCAGTCCCGTCGTCACTTTCTTCTCCAGGCGTCGGCTCTGACGTTACAAGCGCACCGTCCGTCGAGATGGTATCGTGCGGAGGGTTCGTAAGAGTCATATCGGCACTCGTCTCACCCTCACCCTCGCCACTCGCGTTTTGTCGTGCAACCACACCAAGCGCCATCTCGAGCTATCCCCACGTTAGCAATTTTTTAAAAAAAAGGCGAAACGGGATTCACTTTGGCATGTATATTCGCGACCCTCTGCGCTATATCCAGAGCCCCTGTATACGCCCTCCCGTCTCCTCCAGTGCGTAAAGTATCCACCACGCTTTCTCTTCTCCTTCTCTCACCCCTCGCATGTCCCAACACACTCAGCCCTGTCATCCCGCTCATCCCACTCTTGAAACTCTGCTGAGAATCGGCAGTCATCGGCCTCTCCTTGCTCTTCCGACATGCTGCGTCCTCGGAAAGAGAACCGTGGCTGTTTCCCGTGGTAGGTGACGCAAGGGCATCGCCCGGCGTACCAGGTCGCGAAGAAGGAGAAGAAATGGAAGGAGACGGTGGGCGTTGTGGCAAGTAGTGATCGAGTGCGCCGCCGATTTGCATCTCGATAGAGTTTATGATTTCTTCCCGCTCACGTTCAAGCTCTTGGATCCTGTTTCAAGATTACCCCTGTTTCTGGAAAAAGAAAAGGTTACGTACGATTGATGCATATCCGATAACTGCCGCATTGCTTCTGCACGAGCAGTCTCAGTGTTTTCCAGCTTTTCTTCGAGTTCCAAATTGACTTGCGTTTGCTCATTGGCAACTGATTTTTCCTCAGTTCCATTCCTATCTTTTTGAACAAACAACCCTTACTGCTGGAAAGACGCTTTGCCTCGCGCCGCTCCCTCTCAATCTTGATTTTCAACTCGTTCGCTTCATTCGTGAGCTTGTCGGCATACTTTTCAAACGTCTCGAATTGACTTTTCCACTAATTTCCAAGGGTTAGCAGTTGGTTTACGAGGTAGACTGAACGAAAAAAAAGGATACGTACATGTTCACCTTCTTGGATAAGCTTTAGCAATCTTCTGTTGATCTTGGCCACCTTGATCTCGAGATCATCTCTAGCCTCGACATAGTGCACTGCACAGCGGCCAGTTGAGTAAAACATTTCCCTTCCCTTTTTTTCGGATCAAACTGGAACCATACTTACACGCCCGTCGGCGCATCATGGCTTTAGCCAATTGCTCCCCAACAGTCAACTGAGCTTGCGCACGACCCACGCCTGATCTCGTTAGTCTTTGAATAAGACTTGGTTTCTTGTGCTTCCGCCGAGTCAGCGCACACTCATTAACACCTGCACGACGACATGAAAAAAAAAAACACACACACCTTGTGCGCTAAAATCTTGTCAAACACGGACATGACGCTTTCAAACTTCCACCATCCCGGTTCCCGCAACCTCTCGCCAAGGAAATTCGGCCTTTCCACCGTTGACCAAGTGATCTTGTTCAGTGGTCGGAACGCGCCCTTCGGATAGGATACTTTGAATTCCATGGGGATGGACCTGTCGGCGGGATAGGTAGGACCAAGAGCGGCAAGGAGTTTTTGTTTGGCTTTTTCGCGGCGAGCGCGAGGTGAGATGACATTGGCCAGAGGCGAGCGGCATGATAACGAGCTGTGTATCATCATCGTCAGACGCCAACTAGGGTTCAAGAGAGGAGAGAGAACGTACTTGGAGTCAAGATCCACAATCACCACTTCGGCCGGAGGAGCCACGACATATCGGCACTCACTAGACAGGCCCTATTACCCTTTTGTTTAGCCGAGATATTCGACAAAGACATCCATCAGCACGTACAATGATAAAAGGTCCAGGATCCTCGATAATAAAAGTAGCATCTCTCTACTCCAAATCAGTTTTAGTAATTCTCATTTGGCGCGCATACCGCGAGGAGACTCACTGCATGAATGACAGGTACGGCAACACCGTTCCACCCTCCAAGTTCAACCAAATACTTGAGAGAGCTCACTGCTATGTTGAGCATTGCCGGGTGTTTAGAGCAGAAAATAATTCTTCCAGAGTTGCTCAGTGCAACCTGTCTCAAACTCAGCCACATGCTCCTTGCTTTTTTTCCTGATCGGCTGCTCACCTCTGCGCAAATAATAATATGGTCAAGATCTAAAGCTTGGAATAGTGGCCATATCTGGAAATCGACCTTGACCAAACCTTTGTCGAAATCGATCAAGCCACCCGGCATGCATCCTTTGAGAATAACTTGGTCGTCGGAAGAAATTCCAATTGGAAGCCGGAAAGCGCCTCCGGGGCGAGGGGGAATAGTAGTGTTCAGTAGACGCGAAACTTGAGACATGTGAACACGAGCGTTCTTTGAGAAGCGGGCCCACTAATTCGTCAGCTGTAGACTACTTGAAATTTACTTACACTGAGGCCAAGATAATCTTGTAGAGTGTCGTAGATCGGGTACCTTGAAACTATACACCTGTAAGCATGGTTTGATCAAATAGAAACTTACCCAGAGTGATCGCATACGGCATCCAGAACACATCAATCTGCTCGTCGAATACCGCCTTTACATCTTCTGGCACACTCTCAACAACACTCAATCGATCCATCCATCCTCTCCTTCTGTCCGTAGGCCCCTCCATGTCGGAATCACTCATACCCGTCTCTGTCTCGCTTCCTATAGTGGTATCGGCCTCGCTCTGGTTTCTCAGCACATGGCCCAAAGAACGGCGAGTGCCTTTCTTATCCGGAGTGGTACTGGCCTTTCGTTGTCCTGCGCGATGGTATGACGGCGATACAGGATTCATCGCGTTCAGTGAATTTTGAGCTCCGAGTTCGATTCGATCGGAGCGGGATTTCATCGCTTTGAGCTGAACAGCTCGGTTTTTATCCGCATGAGTCCACACGGTGAGGGTAACCCCGTAAAAAGAGAGCTCGGGAGCAGAGGCAACGGCCTTGTTGACCGTTGCCGTTGACGACGACGCGTCGGCAAAACGATTGAAATCTACGGGGCCGGAAACGGTTGATTCAAGGCGTTCTCGAGCGCGAGCGGCGGCAGCGGCAAGAGTGTCGTGGCGAGGAATTGTGAATGTAAACGCGTGAAAAGTGGCTGGAGGTGCAAGGACGGAATTGACGATCTCGACTGGGGGTAATATCACGTCAGCAACGAAATGAATGGGAGGAAAACTCACCGTCTCGAGGGTGTGCAAACTTGAGCGTTTTCGCTACCAGTTTTTGGGCACCTCCTGGTCCAGCGTCGGCTACATGCTTGCCCTTTAGGTCTTTGGATAGCCCGCCGCTGCTGAACATGCTGCTTTTCGAATCTTTACGAGATCGGTGGTCTTCACCCCCTTGTGTAGCAGATCGGTTGTGCCGCTTATCACCGCTGAAGCAGCTGCCAAGCATATCAGGTCGCCAAAACAGTCCAAGAGAATCTTCGAGTGGTTGCACCCCACGAAAGGTGTCTGCCAATGACCATTCTGCCGTACTCTACAAGGTCAGCCGCTTGCAATGATCTACAGGATTTACCTTTCCCAAACCCGATACCAAGTAGAGGCTAGCAAGTTTTGCATTTGCGTCAAACCCTAGCATCTCGTCTGTCTTGTTCCTTGAACCGACGCTAACGCTAGAGACGTTGAACCCCAAAGCTCCGAGACCCAATTTGCTCTCACTGCGTAAGCCTCTTAATTCGTCTTGTTCCTCAGTCTCTTCCATAATACCTGGTGCGGGTGTATCTGTGGTAGCAATTCTCCCTTTCATCATTGTCGAACGTACTGAGCCTCGAGCGTAAGCGTGAGTTGAGGTAATCGAATCGTCTGGCAAGATAGAAGCTGGATATTTTGGAGAAGGCGGAGAGGTGATCGAAGTGAATGATGAATTACGACTCGCAGCTGGTGGGTGCGAGAGGAAAGTCTGTGACTGCATTGACCCTGGTGGAAGGGAGATGATGTGGTCGGCAGAGATATCAATCACTTGGTGGTCAAGTGAAATATCCAAGGCCTTCCGACCTCTCTCTTGCCTGTCAAGTGCGAGTGGGTGGTAAAGAGTAGGTTGATTAGTGTCTCCCCGATGGAGATAGGGCGTGGGCGGAAACGGTGAAGGTCTGTGAATCTTTTTGTTTTTATGGCTGGATGACCTGCCTAGAGACCCTCCAAGCGTCATGACAGCTGAGCTTTTCAATGTCAATGAGACAGAAAGGCAGACGAAAAAAAGTAAGTTCAATCAGCCATCACTTTCTTATACCCAGAAGATTTTGTTCGCTGTTTTGCTGCTGTTGAGGCAGGATTCAGCTGGGGCCACTGATGACTGATTATTGATGGTTTGATCAAGATCTAAGCCGGCTCGCAGCATCGTGTTATCTGGGCCCTAGATGAATGTCATCACTGAAAATACATGTCTGTGCGTGTAGACAGGCCTACAAAGAGGTGGGATGAAGAGATTTTGAGAGTGGAAACTTTGGGTCCGATGTTGTTCGATGTTGAATACGAAGCATGGTATTAAGAAGAACTTGAAGGTTGGAGGCTGGAGATGGAAGGTGTATCCCGGAAGGTCTCATTTCCCCCGGAGCTCCTCTCTACGCATTGAGAAGAAGAAAAGTCAAGTCTGGGGACCGAGCTCGCTGTTCGTCCAGTCTGATCGAGATTAGTAGACGGCGGAGATCAGCAGTGCACTAGCGCTCAGCTTAAGCTCGGTCTCGCACTTTGCATCATCCATCACGGATCAAGCGAAGACTTCCAGCAGCATATTCATCCATTGAGCATGGACTGGTGTTGCCCATATTTTTCCAGCAAGTCGCCCTTATTTGTCATGTTTTGAGGAATAAAAAGTGATTAGCGATTTACACGGCTAAAATACGTGCACCCTAATACGACTGATTATGCCATCCTCTCGTCGACCTATCCCAGAGCCGCAAGCTATCAGTTATCAGTTACATACTACTCGAACTCTGAGACCGTTTATCTCCACCAACCACGGCGCGTGATGGCGCATAATTTCGGTTCCGATTTACAACCACCCTCAGCGCTTCCGCCAGCAATCGGCCTGCGCCGCATCCTTGGTTCAGGACGCGGCAATTCAATTCACCAGTCTTTTTTATCCTGGGCAAATGAGTACGCGTCATGAGGCTGATAGCTCATAGATAAGGACGTCCGCGGCAGAGTAGTGCGACAAGGTCTTGGCGTATCTTCTTTTGCAGGTTCTCTAATCTCTTCATGCTCTGCGTTTGCGTGTTCGGTCGTGCACTCGTGTTTTGCAATTTCCCTATTCTGTCGGTTCGCCGTTTGCAGTTGACTGAAGCGAATGCAATACGTAATAACATTAAGACGCGTAAATGCTAGTCGCCTCCGGAGCTCAGAAGATGAGGCATCTTTCAACGCGGGGATAGATAAGGATTGACTGGCCAATGAGGGGCAGCCGTCTTGTTGTGGTATCTACCCCCTTTCTCTTTCATCTTCCGATTCCTTCCCCCTTTATCGTTCTCCCAGGCCCAATACTTATTCTAATGCAATTCCTGTTTTCTCTTTTCCATCTTTCTTTCTTCCTTTTCTTTACTTGGACAATTATTGACCTTCCGTTTTCCGTCTCGCACTACAACAACAGCAATTCCCATTCAATATGGTCAACGTGACCTATACAGACTCGTCTTCGGACATGATTTACACTGCCGACGATGGCACTCAGTATCTTTACAATCTCGGTGACATGTCTTTCGGTGAGTCGTGTCATCCTCAGTTTTCATCCGTCAAAATGGCTGACACCACCCTTAGTCATCGCCGCCATGGCCCTCGTCTGGATCATGGTTCCCGGTGTCGGTCTCTTTTACTCTGGCCTGTTAAGACGGAAGAATGCATTATCAATGATCTTCCTGTCTATGGCTGGTGTTGCCGTCGGGTCTTTCCAGTGGTTCTTCTGGGGTAAGTTGTTTTGACTTCCCGAGGAGGAAGCAAAGAAGATACGGTACAGAAATTAACGCAGTTGAATATATCACAGGTTACTCACTTGCTTTTTCTGATACTGGTTCCAAGTGAGTTGACGTCACAATAATATCTTACAGTGAAGACTGCTGACGGTGTATCAGATACATTGGCGACTTGCGATACTTTGGTCTGAAGGGAGTTCTCGCAGAGCCTTCTGCCGGTTCTGACCGAATCCCTGCTCTTCTCTTCTGTGTCTACCAATGCATGTTCTGCGTAAGTAAAGTTATTCCCGAGCAATACGTTGCAAACTGACAAACTGTAGCTTATCACTGGTGTCCTCGCCATTGGTGGTTTCGCTGAACGGTCTCGTATCGGTCCCGTTATGGTCTTCCTCTTCTGCTGGCTCACCCTCGTCTACTGCCCTCTCGCTTGCTGGACATGGAACCCCAACGGCTGGTCTTTTGTCATGGGCGGTCTCGACTTTGCTGGTGGGACCCCCGTTCACATCTCTTCTGGTACTGCCTCTCTGGCTATCGCCTTGTACCTCGGCAAGCGTCGAGGCTACGGCACTGAACGACTCGCCTACAAGCCCCACAACACTGCTTTCGTTGTTATCGGCACCGTTTTCCTCTGGTTCGGTTGGTTCGGCTTCAATGGTGGTTCCGCTCTTTCTGCCAACTTGAGGGCTGTTCAGGCTTGTATCGTCACCAACCTTTCTGCCTCTGTCGGTGGTTTGGTCTGGATGTTCTTGGACTACAGGCTTGAACGCAAATGGTCCGCTGTTGGCTTCTGCTCCGGTGCTATTTCTGGTTTGGTCGGTATCACCCCTGCTGCTGGCTACGTCGGTTCCCCAGCTGCTCTTGCCATCGGTGCGATTACCGCCATCGCCTGTAACTTTGCCACCAAGCTCAAGTTTCTCATTGGCGTTGATGAGACTCTCGATGTCTTTGCTTCTCACGGGATTGGCGGCATGGTCGGTTGCTTCCTTACCGGTCTCTTCGCCCAAGGTTCTGTGGCCGGCTTTGACGGTATCACCGATATCCCCGGTGGCTGGGTCAGCCATTACTGGATACAGGCTGGTTACCAGATGGCCGATTTGACCGCTGGTTTCGCTTACACCTTTGTCATGACCACCATCATCTGCTGGTTACTTCACTTCATCCCTGGATTGAGGTTGAGGGCTAGCGAAGAGGCCGAAATCATCGGTATTGACGATGCTTACCTCGGCGAATTTGCTTACGACTATGGCAAGTTTTTTTTTTTTAGTTCTCTACCTTTTTCTTGAACGTTCCCACTGACTTTTCATCTAGTTGGCACAGATCCCGAGCTCCGTCTTCACAGAATTGACTCCAAGCCCCAATTCACTTCAGGGGACGTTATTGCTGAAGTTTCTGCCAGCAACGGGCATGAGTCTAGCACCACCGAAAAGGTTGACCCTCACGCGACGGGTAACGCCGCTGCAGGTGGTGGACGTGTCGATGTTTAATTAATATTAGGGGGTTGATTAGTGATTTGGACTTGGTTGTTATGCTTTCGAAAGCAAACCGTTGTTTTTTATTAGTATAATTTTTCGATATATTGGATTAGAGAGATGTGCAGATGTACATACACTAGGCAAACCAAGGGAAAAGAAGTGATATCAAAAGTATCTAGTATACTGGGTGAGATAATATGCATCACCAATGGCTTCTCACGACCGAAGCTCTAAAGCTTCTACATTGTCTTGTTCTCTTATGTGAGCCAGTATGACTTGCCTCTATTCTAGGACGCTACAATCTTGATTGTCGCCTGATAAAGTCCTTGCACACAACTGTTTTTGGGCAAGCTTTCAAAGACAAGCTTCTACATTTACACAATCTTCTCAACTTGGCCATCCATCAGTCCAGGAGCATTTTCAGGCTGAGGGATTGGTCGCCCCATCGCTTCGGTGACTCCAGAGGAAGCAAGGAACTGGGCCCATTTGGGCTCAATGAAGAGCGCCCTGCGATTCATCAGCCGAGATACACCTCAATTCACGACGCAGTACCCACTTGGCGTCAGCCACAGTCTCCCCGCTCAGTGTTTCCATCTTGGCTTCGGCGACACATTTCCTTCCCTTCAATTCGACCACCTTGGTCCTCACGACAACAAATTGATCAGCCATACAAGGGGAACGATAGTTGATGTTCAAGTTTGCAGTGACACCGATACGGGACGGAAGGTTGAGGAGGGCGTTGCGGCCAAGCGTCTCATCCATCACAGTAGCGAGAAGACCACCGTGTACGATACCGTCGTGGCCGCAGAGTGCTCTACCAAGATGGATGATGGCTACCATAGGCTTTTGTCAGCAAGAACTATCACGGCGATCCCGTGGTCGATGAAAACACACCGATTGCTTCTGATTCATCCTTCTTGGCAAAAAGAATAGGAGGGATTGCGAGTTTACCGGGACCACGGAGGGTGCCGGCAGTGAGCGAGTTGTGCACCTTCTGAGGATCGTACTTGTCATAAGGTCCTGGTTTCCTTGTCAGCTGACCTAGCGTTCCTTGGCTGCCAGGCACATCACGCAGACCCACTAGTTTCGTACCATTCTGCGCCTCCCTGGATCTCCTTTCGCATCATTTCCACCAGCTGGAGCCCCTGCATGCACCCTTCCACGTCATTCGTGTGCGCCTTGCCCCTCGCACTGTCCTTGTGCGGAGGCGGGGGCGAGAAGCGGGGGAAGATCAAGAGCACTAGCTGCGGGGGAAACGCAGCTCCGAGGATGTATGTAGTTGGAAAGGCAATGGCCAGGGCTATAGGTGAAGATGTGATGCCTAGTCAGCTCGATATACGTGAGGATCGAAAGAGAACGTACCAAAGCGGACACCCCACTTTCTCAGCGCGGAGGGCTTCTTATATGGGACTCGCTGAGCACGATGAGCATGGTGAGCATGGCCGTGGGGGATGTGGGCTTCAACTGTGGTATAGCTCTTCGTTGAACGGGGCGATTGCAGCCTGACCTGTGGACGAAGGCGAAGGGAGAGGCCTGGGATGAAAGTTCTGAAGGGCATAGTTGCTGTTTGTCTCAATGATATAGGATAGTTGTGGGTGATCGAAAGAGAACAGCTCGTTAATAAACGGGATGTGCGGGCGGGGGCCAGCGGGCCGGTGACGATGCGACGGAGGCGGAACAGATGTGGAGGACGGAAGTAGATGAATGTTGTTCCCCGCATTCAACTTTCGGTGCTAGGCGGACGGCTATTTCTATTGCCGCCATCTGGTGCACCTCAATCATCGATTTCCCACGGCTTCCTCCGTACGTATGCGACCCCCTGTCCATTTTCTTCCAAAGTTGTGCGCGACAATGCCCGATTATCTCATGCGGGGCATTTGTGCAAACAATAATGCACTACTGCTGCACTGCCCGCGCGTGCTCCCGTTGTTCTCGCACCTCTTAACCCGTGAAAAAGGATCATTATTGAAGTCGTGTGTCACGAGCGGTATCAAGGCCTCTGTTGTTCGGACGAGGACGAAAACGGCGAGTAGATTACATATGAAACGTTATAGCTACACACAATACAAGGTCACAGTTTTCAAAGAGTATATATATATATGTATCTATTATATAGGATACGGTCCAGATAAGAAAAGAAGACTTTCTGAGCCAAACATGGTACGGCCAATTCTATAAAGAGATAAACAAGGAACGGGCGTACGACTCTAATTGTCCAGAAGAAGCACACCTTGCTCTAAAAAACAATCGGAGGTTGGATGAAGAATGCCCGGAGATGAAATAAATGTCCTCGATGCCTTACATACTCCCTCTCCTCCCTGCCTCCACGCTCTTCTTTTCCAATCCTAGCACTTTCGCCAGTCTTTTTAACACTCCGCCATTCTTATTCTTCCTAGTCTTGATGTGTTTCATGGACCCGCTATCCACGCTCGCATCCCCATCCGACTTTGTGCAGGTCCCACTGATGATTAAGGCATGCTCGGGGATGCTCTCGTTGTCTTTGGACTCCTGGATACGTACATCTAGCTCGGCTTCCTCAGTGATGGGCTCGCAAGATTCGAGTGAGGATGTGTGAGCTGATGAACCGCTAGTCATGCTACCCATGGAGGAAAAAGAGTCATTTGAGCCTATTGACGAGGCCGAACTAACCCGTCGCATGAATGCTGGACGAGGGGGGGACAATGGCGGGATCGCATTGTGATCTTCATCGTTCAGCTGGAGCTCTTGCTTGGATGTTTCTGCGAGAGTTGCTAGACGGTCCTGGGAAGAGAACTGGGATTTCGAAAGGCGACAGGAGGAGGGCTGGCGTGAGTGAGAGAGACGGCGCTTGGTCTGGTCAGAGCCATTGGAAGATGAGGAAGTGATGGAGGAGGATGAATCGTTGGAGGATGAGAAAAGGGTCCCACGTGGTTTGAGGGAAAGGGAAGAAGAGGAGCGTTTGGCAGCAACTGGCATGACGACCCCAGACTTCCGAAGTCCTGACCGAGAGAATTTCGGTATGGTAGGATCAGCAAAATCGGGCTGAGAAGGAGACTCAGGCTTGGCCGCTTCGACCTGTGGCACAGAGTCTGCCCAAAGGCGAGATTTACTGTAATCACTCGGCCTTCTTGTATGAGCCGGACCTGTAGGAGAAGTCGGAGGAGAGAGAGGACGATTTCCAGACTGGGCAGGAGATTCGCCGTGAATCTTTGACGACCAAGTTCTAGAATCAGTCAAGGCTCGGCGTTGTACTGGTCGCTCTCTCTCGATCACAGAATCACCCAGCCTCTTTGTTTTCTTTTCTGGTGATTGAGGAGGACTTAAAAGTCCACCAGCGCCCATATAGCTGGCTGCTTTCCGCAGAGATCGAAGTTTAGCCTCTGGTTCCTCTCCACTAGTATCATCCGAATCGTCGTCGACCTGTTGCCTCAGAGGGCTGGAGATATGAACGACACTACTGCGATAAGATGATCTAGAGATCGCGCCTGGGCGTAGAGTTGATAGTGAAGTATCAGGAGCAAGCGATCCGAACTCAGTCGGTGAAGAAGCCAGGAGCCTGGCGTGGTATGATTGTCGTCTCTGTGAAGCCGGGGCCTGTACGTTGACCGAACCTGGAAAACTCATAGCGAGATGTTCACGCAAAGGTCGAGGGGTCGAAGGCTAAGTTCAGGTTAGCATATGCAATGGAGATGGAATCGTGCTAATGACCTACAGGTAACGAATGTCTGCCTGCCCCGTTCCAGCCAGAGACGTAGGCCTCTGCAGCGAGTCTGGTTGAAAATGTCTTTAGCGCAGGTTCTGGATGGTTCTAATGCAAAAATGCAAGTCAGTATCTTTCGTGACACTCCAGGACGGTGCACCACTCACGGCAATTTGCTTTTCGGCCTCTTGCCAGTCGGTATAAACCCCGGACAAAAAACCCTGTCGGACTCCAAAGTACAGGTAACGCTGTGCTGATCGGGATGGTCCGGCGTGGGGGATGGAGGGAAGGGAGGGAAGACGAGAGATGCGGCAGGAGGATGCGGCGGGCGGAAGGGACTCGGGGGCGGATTCTTGGGGGCGGAAAGAGGGAAGAGATGCGAGAGAAGACATGCTGGGCGAGTTTGAAAGATTCACACTACCCAAAGGAGGACAACACACAGGCAAGTATCCGTGCGTCGGCCTGCTAACGCGTGCAAGTACCCTGCGTATGTGGTATAGAAAATAAAATAGCAACAAGGCAATGTCCAGCGAACGTTGAAAGTTCGATACAAGCGAGCAGCCAATGCTCTTCTAGTGAGTGTCGGTCTGTCAAAGAGCGAGCAGTACAGTGCTGAGGGCGATTAGTCAACAGATATAGCTTGAAGAATAACAACAGGCATGGAGACAAGTTTCGAAAGATTATGTCGAGGTGAGGGTGATATTCAAGCGCGCTGTAATTCGGTAGACGTCGCTGGGCTGAAGATTAGGAGGCTAGCTGTGTCGAGAGGGACGTAGACAGGGTTGTCGATCCGAGGACGATGCGGAACGATTAAACAGATTGGTAGGTGAATGTAAGAGCTCAAAAGCAATGCTTGAGATGGGATTCTATACTTGACTGCAGATACAAATGGCGCCCACAAGGGTGTAACGCTCTCATCTATATTCCATAGGATCATCCTCGCGGTTACCCGCAGTGAGCTACTAACTGCCCACTTCTTCCCACCCAAACGTGTGCTAAAATGGACGAAGAACAAGGAGGCCCCGAAAAAAATGTTCCTGCTCGGCCTCGTCCCTTTTTCGTCTTCGGCAAGGGTCTTTGCTTAATTTGGATAATCTCTACGTTCGGAGATACGTATCAAGCACGGCCATTCTCCGGCTTCCACGCAGGAGAAGGGAGAGGGAGAGAGGCACATGCGGATGAGGAACTATCCGTTAGCAACGATCGACCCCAAAACAGCTTCCAGGGTTTGCCCAATAAGCAGGGCGCGGAACGCACGGATGCGCCGAGGCACGGCACCAGAGGATAGAGGCAGACATGCGGCAGACGGCAGACGGCTATTAAACTCGGTAGGCCGTGCTTATTGACCCTGAAAATCGCATCTCATCTCGATATAATTGCACTGTCAGTCGTCAGCCCGCTTCTACAAGATGAGATCGCGAGGTACGATGGGCTTCTTTACAGTACCTATTAGAACTCCATCTGATATCTAACTTTTCAAGGCTAACAGATCTATTATGTCATACACCCCAGCAAATTATGCTCAACAAGAAACTGGGAAGATACCAGCTCATAACCCATCGGAGACTTCCTATGATACCGGCAAAATTGCCTCCTTAATGTGGTAGGTAGCGTGCTCTAAGACTTCGAGCCAAGAAGGATCATTGGCATTTTATCATGCTACTGAGATTGAGATTTACCCGCCGCTCCCTAGATTTAAATCATCTACCTAAAAGTGTAATGGCACACTCAATCAAGCTCAGAATCATGTATCCGTTCAATGTCGACGCGAGCTCTGGACTTTGCACAAACGACTGAGAATAGAGAGAAGAGGTCACCAAAAATATTGATCTTTTACACCCAAAAAGGATGATTTAACGAGGTTTTTTCAAGCCGACAATTCAACGCATGCACCTCTGAAAGGTGTAGCCTTGTAGAGCCGATTGACCTCTACCCAACCTCGATGGGCAAAGATGCCGAACATGCCCTTATCGTGATCAAGTCAAAAGTAGGTCTAGACTTTCGACTTTGATATCGTAATGACGCGCGCGCATATCGTTCTCGTAATTTATCTATTATCGCGTAAAGAACTATCGTAATAAGGCAACAGCCGGAAAGAAGGAGGGTCGTGCTGTTCCGTCAGCGGGTTACTGGCACTGGCAAGACAAGTCGCTCGTGCGTGCTCATGGTTGTGTGGTGTTAAGCATGTGCCGGCCATGCAGAGATATTTTTATTTCAAGAGCGAGAAAACATTTTATTATGCAAGATGCAAATCCAAGTCAACTGTATACGCATCCCATTGCTTTCCGACTCGCATCATCGCTTCGAGGTTCCGGAGGAGTCCTTCGTTCGTCCAGTGTCCTGGGGTCTTCGTGGCATGGTGATTGTATAGTCGTCTCTTGTTATTGCTCATTCCCTGTGATCCGGAGGAACGAAGACAATTAAAATAAACGAGTTCCAGAATTGAGCACCAAAGTCCTGGCTACAACGTAGTTCCTTCCGTCTTCTTTTGACGCGCAAACGACATCAATCATCAAGTCCAGCCCCTTTTCATCAGATCGCAACATCATCAAGACTCTATATGATGTCATGCACCCTACTTTCTCCAGATCTACCAGGATAGATGTGATCAATCAACCAGAAAAAAGATTGCATTCGATATCGGTAGCTCATGTGATCTCTGCGATGATTTGACGCATCAACATGCAGCTGTGGAGACTTGGCTTAATGGGCAACCCGCAGGATCATCACCAGACCTTCCTTCGTTTGTTCTTCGGCTACCTGTTCTATTGCCAAGTTGCCCCTGCAGCTAGAGGAAGGAGTTCGAAGCAGTAGATAGTAGTGTGAGGAGAGGATAGGTTGTCAAAGAAAAAGAATAGATGGCATGTTGGTAACAGAAGGGTCTACTCGGCCTTTTAGACCTCGCTCTCGCGTGCAGCCACTGAGGCAACACCCGTTTGTTGGTCTCAGGCTTCTCCCTTGTATTATTAAGCGCCCATCCACCCGGCTGCTGTTGAAAAGTTGCTGTCGGCAACCCATCGCACAACGCACAACACAATATATCATACATGACTTACTTCAACCCAATGATGTCTATAAAAAAAAATGCTCGTCTGATGTCAAACGCGTCAAGCGATCTCCGTGTCGTTAGATTTTTCGTTATGATCATACTCATCATACTTCTCCCAGATGCCCCTTTCTGGAGCACATACCAATGCTAAATCATGCCTGGGGTCGTTTCGCTCCCCTCTTCGCGACAGCTTTCCCAATTTTGCTGTCCTTGAAAGTCCAAGTCAGGTCCCTATTTTTTATGAATTCATGTTGAAGAAGGTCGCGCGCCATGGGGCGATTGCGAGGGTCTGTAGCAAGACACTTTTCGTTGAGGAAATCGAGAGCAACAGAAGAAAGATTAATATCAGGCGGAAGGGGAGGCCTAGATCGTTTGTTGAAGAGCTGTTCGTCAAAAAGTCAGCCGCTGGCACGAGATACAAAGCTTTGACCTGGACGCGCCTCAAACATCGCAGCAAATTGCTCCATGTCACCCCAAGGCCTCTTTCCAGACCACATCTCAAGGACAACACATCCCAAACTCCAGATATCAACCTTTCCGGAGTATGAGCGTTCGGAATAAGAGTGAATAACCTCAGGTGCCATCCAAAAGACGGAGCCTTTCATGTTGGTAGCTTGACCAAAGGAGTCATAGGCATCGGCTATAGGTCGAGCACTGTCAGTCCAACTTCTACGGATTTGTTCACGATCTTACCTGTCTGTTTAGAAATACCAAAATCTGAAATCTTACATATGCCCTGTGCATCCACCAAGATGTTATCACCTTTGAGATCCTGATATCGCCTATCAGCTCTGACGTACGGCCTAAAAATGCTACTCACTCGATGCCAAATATTCTTCGAATGCAAGTAAGCTAACCCTTCTAGAATCTGTTCAGTGAAGAATCTGACGAGCTGAGGCTCGAAACGGGCTTGGTTAGGGGTGCGGTAAATCGAGGCAATAGTACCACCGGGAACATATTCAAGGAAACTATGTGGATGTCAACAACTGCTGCTGCGCTACGCTTGCTTATAAGTTGGACCCACATGGACAAATACTCGGGGCTTGTCTCGTATCCTATTAAAGCGTCAGCGACATGAAAAGTCTACGTCAAAACCAAAATAAAAACAACCCACCCAGATACGCCACAATGTTCTTATGCTCTAAACCCTTCAGCAATTCGATCTCATCCCTCAACGCTTTGACCATCCCTTGCTGCCTTGAGTCATGCCTTTCAATTTCTGTGGCCGGCAATTCGACCTGTTTGACCGCCATCATATCTCCCGTTGTGACATTGAGCGCGATATACACCCTACCATAAGAGCCTTTCCCGATAAGCTCGCCCTTAACCCAGTTTACAGTGCCAGGCTTGCCATCAGAGGCAGGTGACTCAGGGATATCAGCTTCGCGGTTGGCCTGAGCTCGCGCGAATCTCGTAACTTCCACCAGCTTATGATCCCACATGCTCGAGCTTCGCCTGTTGTCCTTCTTTCTCTGCTCCTCACTTCTGGGGTCCACAACCTGATCATCCATGGCAGAGTTGACCTCTTCAGCACCGACGTCGTATTCTGGTGGAAGGTCTTCGTGTCGGGATACCTGACGTTGAAGGGTGCGGCGTTTGTGATCGGCAACAACTCGGATCGACCGGCGATTCTCCGCTTTGTTGAATTTTGATCTATTGAACGCTCCAGTAGGTGCCGAAGAAGGCCCTGTTGCTTGAGGGGCCCTACCTAAAGGTCCTGACCCAGCCTGGGGGCCACCTTGTCTACCAGGTGCTGCACCTGCGGGCAACGGCAGCCCGCCAATGATCTCCACTCGACTCGGCGACTCAATCCCGGGTGTTGACGGTGTCGACTCAGCTCCTTGCACAATGGGTCTATCCAAATCAATCTGCGGGAAAACCCTGTCGAGATTTTCATACAGTTGCTCGGGCTCCGGACGGAAGTTCCATTGATTGGGGTCTCTGGGGCGGGCAAAAGATTTGCCGCGCTTAATGTTGGACCCCTCAATTTCACCATCACCTTCACCTGTGCCTTCAGACTCCGTTGCGCTATCTGATGGCGTGCTGGCCGAAAGTACAGGGTTGACTTGATCATATGCCTGCTGACTCAAAGAAGCAGTGTTGACGATGAGATTAGGTTTCGAAGGTGATGGACGTATCGCGTTTGTGCGAGATGAGGACGTTTCTGGTGCCCGGACAGGCGGCGTGATAAACAGCGTTGCTTCATCTTCTTCTTCCTCCTTCCTTGGTCTCACCGTCCCTTCTCCGCCTCCTGGTCCCATTTTCGCAATCATCTCCTTCAGATGTCTGTCCCATTGCCCAGCCTTAGCCGTGTCTCCCGAATTTGTGTCGTTGTCTTCACCCATGCCCTTTCCTGGCCGAACTGTCGCCTCGCTGCTGACTGTGCCGGCTACTGACAAAGTATCAGAGTCGCTCCGATGAGCACCAGCCCTCGAAACTGACAACCAGGAGGATTGAGGGCTTGCGTTATGAGCATAGGGCAACTGTGAGTCGGTGTCGTCAAATGTATTTGTCTCACTGGTCCTGGGTTGATCGACTGGGACAGGTGATGCGGTACGGTATGGAGTTGATGCATTACCGCTTCTAGCTCGATCACCCCAAGGGAATGGAGATGACGGTCGACGAATAGTTGCACCATCTTCGACGATAGTGCGGGCAGTGTCTGGAGGGTGAAATTCGTCGTAATACGTAGAAGGTCGGCGAGGGGGAATTGCTGTTTCAGGCGAGGTGGGAGGAGGCGGAGAGCGGTCGTAATGGACAGTATTGGGTCGTGTGATATCGAATGTTGGACCACGAGCTGATCTTGGTAGAGAATTAAACTGCGGTGTGTGGCCCCGCCATGAATTCGAAGATGCCGCGCTGTTCGGATGCGGTGACGGGAATGGTACAAGACCTGTATCAATTATGGCTGGTGCCATGGGTGTCGCCACCCTAGACGAAGAATGCAAGGGTTCCGGATACCTTCCATCTCTGGCTCTGTCCGATGATGGACTCCGATACGATGTTGCGGTAGCGGATGCAGGTTGAATATTGCGGTGCTCTGCGAATCCTGGAGCAGGGGTGATTGATGTTCTGGGAGGCCCGTAAACCTGACTTTGACGTGAAGTCATACCAAGTGGCCCGTTGGTCATCCTCAAATTATCCACAGATCTAGCGGTGGACAGTGCAGGAGCTTGAAGACGCTCATTACTTGGTTCATGAGCAGCGTAGCTGAAAGGATGGCGAAGTCGCTGAGATTCCGGGCGAGGGGTATTGGATGTCCCTCCGCGCTGCCCCGGAGCTGGTGCACGTCCCGTTGCCTGTTGTAAGCGGGGATCATGTAGTCGCTCTTGAGCATGCGATGTTTCAGCGTAAGAAGTATTGGGAAATCCAGATGGTCGGCGGTGAGAGTAGGCGAAATCCGGCAGATACTGGGACTGCGATGGCTGGTAGATAGGCTGACTGCTTTGCCGTGGCGGTAGCGCTGGCGACTGAGTCTGACTGGTCCTTGGCGCCGATGTCTGCACCATGGGCATTCGTCCCTCTGAGGGCCTTCTTGACGAGAGAGACCCTTCAGCTGAAGGGCCGACCATCCAAGTAGACTCCCATGTCGCGGAGTCATCCAAAGGAGCCCCCATCCTAGCTCTGTTCTGAAAGAACTGCTGTCTTTGCCGCCTATCTTTCTCAAATGTATGAAACCGACTTTCCTGTTGCTCTCGCTGCTCTCGTTGATCCCTTTGTTCCCGCTGCTCCGCCTCCCATGCCGTACGGGCTGCTTCTAGCGCTTGTCTCTGCTCTTCTTCTTGTCTCTGTTCCTCCTCTACCTGCCTCTATATTGGTCGTCAGTACCGAATCGAAACATACACAGATATTACTCACAGCTCTGGCTTCATCTTCGGCGATTTGTGCTTGTTCTCTCTGCCTTTGCTCCTTTTGCATTTGCTGCATCATCTCCCACAGTTCTCTTTCGCTCTGCTGCTCTCTCTTTGCCAACTCTTCATCTGCTTCGAGCTGCCTTCTCCTCTCTTCCTCCTTCTTTTGCGCCTCCTGTTCCTCCCTTTGGAATTGCTCTATCAAAGCGCGAGTCTCTGGGTCAATGTCATCATCCAAAGTAAGTCCGAGTCCTTGGCTACCTTGCTCTTGATTCATTACTGGACGACTAGGACCGGCAAATGCGTTTTCGTTTTGATATGAGTCACTGATTGGCGTTCCAGGACGAGGAAAGACAGATATAGCATTAGAAGGCTTAAAGTGATCGAATTGCGGAGGCAAAGAAAGTTCATTAAACTCGTAATGTCTGCTAGACGGTCGACTAGACGGGGAAGAATGAATGGAAGGCTCGCCAGCCTGTAATGAGGTGGAATGAGGAGGTATAGGTGGTGTGGGCAAAGCTGGAGAGCTCGTGCCCAAAGAAGCCGAGTGTTCTGTAACCGGTGATCTCGATCCACCCGTTGAAGTCGATAGTCGCACACCCGCATTCTGTAAGACAGATTTCCTTGTGCTCCTTGACAAGCCGGGCCCTGACCAGTCCTCTGCTTCATGTCCCAGATCGCTCCAGTCACTGGCACTCAGCTCCCCCCGATTAAGCACTTCTCCGCTGGCACTACTTACACTCCCTTCTTTTGAGTGACGACTTGAGACACGGTAAAGCACTGGATTAGGCAAATCCGTCGTTATTGGGGGAACCCCTGCACGTCGGGGATCCGATGCGGCGCGAAAAGGATGATAATCGGTCTGAGAGACGGGTGGAATGACAGATGCGGCGGATGATGGTGGAACATCGGTTTGCTTGACTAGGAATTTGAGGCTAGCTCGAGAGTCTCCTAGGGTGCGGCAAATGTTAAGAAGAGCAGCAGGTAATATAGGTGTTTCATCTGCCGGTTCTCCAATTTCAGTACGATACATCGACAGAGTTGGGTAATCTTCATCTCGGATACGCAGCTATTAACAATGTCAGCTATGTTTAACGAGTATAAACAGTACCTACTTTCGAGAATACTTTTTCACGTATACCTTCAGCAGTATTTATTCCTGTGATATCTACCAGATGAAACGCCTCGTTATCAGTCGTCACTTGCAGTCTGACCTGTTGCCCCTGCACTGAAGCCGACCGATTTCTATGCCCTATTCCCGCACTCATGATACTCCCATGTTCGCTGCCAGTGGCAGGGCTCATCACATCGTCAGGGCTTGCCACTCTTGTTGGATCATGGGGATGATACGCAGGAGGAGCAGAATATGGTTGTCCATGCGAGGTTGATGGGGATTGGGATACAGGAGAAGGCATGGTAGACTGCCGCGTGATGGGTGATGGTAATGAGGGAAGAGCACGCGATGGAGAGTTGTTAACCTGTTGATGGAATGACGTTGTACCTGTGCTTGAAGAACGAGGTTCTGGGAGGAGTCGAGGTGCATTTTCCGGAGTTGCTGTTGTAAACGCCCGTTGAAGATGCCGCTGCGGTTGAGGGGGCGGCTGTGGTGGTCCTGACGATATTTCTGGGGTGTGACCATATGCTATTGGCGCAGGCGATGGCGTCGGTATCAACGGCTGTGGACTTGGGAATGCCGATATAGAAGGTAAAGGGGAAGATTGAGGTGCAGGAATTGAAGGATAAGGCAAGCTCCCTCGTTCTTTGATACTATGCGATGGCGATGCTGGCTGAGGAATGGATACTGAACTTGGACCACCTCTGCCGGAGCTCGATGAGACACTGATAGGTGATACTCCTGACGATGATCTCTGACTCCCAGCTTTGGGCGGAGAGTTTTCCTCATCAGAGTTGTCAGGGTTTGCGATGAATAGTCCAGGCATAACACCGCGCCGACGCGCACCTTGAGGACGACGAGGGAGCGTCGGAGTGGATGGCCCAGCACCGGCAGACCCAGTCGAAACTGAGAGCTGCGGGTGATGAGACATCTCGAGGTTATGCGGAAAAGGGTTACTTGTGGGCTGATCGAATAATGTGGAAGTAGGAATACAACTATTGGCGAATGGCCGAAAGAGGAATGACGAAGAAAAAGTCTGCGTGGGGAAGACAAAAGTGGGTTGATGATGGCACGAGATCGGAAGCGCGAAGGTGGGGGTTGATGTCAGCTCAAATCCACGCATTTCGGCAGCTTCCTTGGTCTATGGTGGCGCCGTGGATGTTGGACAGAACATCGACTTACAGCGCTTGGCTCTCTACTTCATCTCTCCTGCTGGCTTGTTCGCGGTACAGTTTTTTTGGTCTCGGCGGCGGTTGTTAGTAGTGGCGTGCCAAGGCGGCCTGGGACTGCAGGAATGAGGGGGCTTAAAGGATGTTATGGGGATGAAATATGTAAAGAAGACATGCATACACAAGAGAGGCGAGCTGCGCGCTTCTCTGATCTCCGTAATCTCAACTCTATAACAACCAACAGCCTTACAATCGAACACACCCTGACTGATACTACGTCAATCCCCCGTCTCAGCACGTATTTTGAACTTTGAACTGAAATTTTCTGCATCTGTAGATCTCCCCTGCAGTTGATCCTCTCCTACCTCCTATTACTGGTTTCTGATTTGTTTGAACTCCATGCACAACAACATAATTATTACTGTATTGAGGAAAACATGAGAACTTGCAGCAGCATTTCTTCAAGCGCGCAGCATGCAGCAGCGAGCCACGGCCATGACCGGTCGTTTGCGGACAGCTAGTGAATGAAGTAACTGCCGCGCGGATACGTTTCGATGAGACAATTTAACCACCATAGCCGGAAGCGAAACAAGGAACAAGAAGACAAGCAGAAAAAAGAAAGAACCGTCTCTGAGCCCATAATACTACTCTGTATGTATTTAGACGGAAGAGAAGCAAGAGATAGCCAACAGCCTACTCTGGAAGGTCCTCTATAGGAGTAGAATGAATCGTCAATTGTTATTCTCATTATTATTAATGGGTAGCATCTATTTAGCAGACGGCACATTATTAAATGGTGATGGCTGATGATCCTATCATGCTGCGCATAGTTCAGGCTAAGAAGCAATCATGTCAGTAAAAAAAGCCTATTTAATAGGACCCTACTTACTACCCAGTACTGGGTATTTATAACAACAATGTAGCCCACAGTATCAAAGTACAGCAAAGTATTGGGGTCTTACATGCAACAGAAGACATTTATTAGATAATCAGCAATGGTCGAAAGAAAGGCCAGAAGAGGAGGATGATGAACGAACGAGGAAGAGGATTCCGCCGTGCTTGGCACTCACCACCACGCACGATCCATAATAGTCCAGATCACCAGACACAGAAAACAAGAGGCAAGAATCCACAATGTTTGCGGTAAGGTTAAACGACTGTTGTAGGTTACAGGCTGTGGAATACAAAGGTGTCCTTCAAAACGAAACGAAACAGGGCCTGGCCTCTTCCACGTAAAAAAGCAGATGTATCTAGGTAATAATACGTGTGTACGTACCTGCGAATGACAAACAGTATCGAAGGAAGCCAAAAGTATCTATCTTGTTACATGGGTCAGTGTTGTACCTTCTCACAGAAGTAGTTGTAGTATCACTGCTCCATACATATTAATATTAGACATTGCAATTAAGATTATACGTGGCTTTACTACATATACCACGCACGATGGTAAATTTCCAGGCTTCCTTGTTGCTTATTGTCCAACGCGTTTCCGCATTTTGCAGCTTACTGTCCATCATCTTCACACATTTCGCAGCTTATTGTCCGTCACCTTCGCACAATCTTCACAGTCTACGCCTCAGGATCCCATCCTGATGCACCAAGCGTGACATAGTACAGATGTGTCTCTGCGCAGATGACCATACGCCCGTGACCAGCAAAGTTGAAGTTGGCGGAGGTTTCGCCGAGGTAGATCTTTCCAATAAGAAGACCATCCGGGCTAAAGACATGAACACCGTCACCTACGCCCGCGTAAACATTTCCTTTGGAGTCGGTATGGAGACCTATCACCCAGTGAGCGGCCTAGTACGGGAAAATAAGCGAAATTGCGTACCGTCAGCGGCACCAACGTGGACATAGGCAAAGACCTTCTGGTTCTCCCAGCTACCATCGTCTTGTACATCCCATCGGTAGCTATGGTGACTGATCAGCGCCGAGAGAGTCTATCCGGATGTATCAACCTACATGGTGGCTGGATAGGTGTAGTTCGTACCCCAGAACCCCTAAAAGCAAGAATTTGTCAGTCGACATACCCATCAAATTGAAGAAGCGGCCTTACAGAGAAGATGCCCGTGTCAGAGACGTATGCATGCCGTCCGTCGGGGGAAAAAGTGAGACCTGCATAACATTAGCCTTGAAAACAACAAATCATTCTGTTAGCATGCCTACCATTAGGCATGTTGAGCCCATCTGCAACCACCCGAACGACGCCAGTATCCATGTTGAACCTGTAGATCTGGTTAGGAAGCCCAGGGGGAGGCCTGAAATCTTGCAGATAGCCGTAGATGACATCGGTGAAATAGAGCTCCTTGTTGCGAGGGTTGACAGAGACGTCGTTGAGAGAGTTGAATTGACGACCAAAGAAATTATTGAGGATGACTACAATGTTGAAGGAATCAGCCACGTTCGTAAGAGGGTTGAGAAGGCATGACAGACCAGTGGTAGGGTAAGGTTCTTTAGGATCAAGCATGTAAAATGCAGGAGGCACGTTTGCACCCTGTCCCTCTCCAGCGAAGACAATTTTCCCGCGGTAGGCAGTGCCGCCTGATAAGCGGCATAAGCATCAAGCATCTGTTGTGGTATAGAACTCACCGTTAGGGTTGACGACCTCAACGGTGCTGTTGACAACAATTACTTCCGTCTGGTTTCTTTCACCCTTTTGCACTGCTGCTGCCTGGGCGAGAGAAATTTTCTCCACCACGGCTGACTTGTTTAGGCCGGTCCCAGCGCTTTTAGCACCTGCATTCTGTACAAAGAACACCTCGTCTTGTTCTTTATACCTATCGTTACGTCAGCATTATTTAAACGCGTCAACAAAGGGCAGAACAGGGGTGTGAGTGTGGGACAGAAACAGGACCTACCAAACAACAGCTTCGTGGAAGAGAGGGTCGGAACCGCTATCCGCAATTAGAGTGAGAGTAGGGTCTGGTCCAATGACATCGTAAAAAGAGTAGTCGTAAATGTGGAAGGGCTTGGCTTTGAGAGATTCTTCGGTGGTTCCTGGAGGAACAAACAGCTGACCCGATCAAACATTAGCTATATTCGCAAACAAGAGTATCTACCCACAGAGCTTCCGTTGAATTCGTAACTAGGCAATACGGTAGTGAGAACAGCGAAGTCCTTGGGATTAATCACTTGAGCGTTCTTAGGAGGCTCACTGGGGGGACTACGGCGTTTGAAAGTGTTGAGATGAGAAGCCTGCGCGACAGAAGAAGAAGGTAAGATGTGTGAAGCGGTATAAGCCAGAGTAGCCAGGGCTCCCATAGTGAAGCCCACATATACGAGCTTCGACTTCCAGGAGAATACCTTGGCACTGGGAATATACTTGACAGGGCTACCCAAGGGTGCAGGTAAGGTTTTGCCCTCCATCCCCCTTTCTTGCAAGCCGGCTGTATTGACAGACATCTCTCTTGAGGTGGTGGTAGCGCGAGAATCGAGATTCGTAGCCATTGGGCGGGTGAAGTTTTCCTCCCAGTCGATTATATACCCAGCGATTATGCTTCTGGCACGGGACCAAGGAACTTAGTGACGACGCAAATCGCAAATCGTGATGAAAACTGAAAACTAATCTAATCAGCTCGTCGGCTGTGGGAGCCGGCGGATCCCAGTCCGATCGTGAGCCGTCCAATTGAAAAATCATTGCTAATTAGTTGTAGTTCGTTGTAAGACGCTTCAACATTAAAATTATAAACTCGCAATCTGCTATCGGGGAACGAATGTCAAAAGTACTTGCTTCCTCCATTCTTTCCTCCTTCATAACCGGCGTTACCCGTCGCTCTTCGGGTTTTGTCGTCACCATCTCCCACTCCCGGCCCCTCTTCCGAAGTACGTAGTAGTTGGACAATACTCTTTCTTCGTCAAACGTAGATCAGCAGTTCTTATTAATTCTTAGTTCATATAAAGTTACCGTTGCACCCGAATACCGAGAGCCGATCCTCGAGTGGCAAAAAATAACCGACGAAAACCCCAAGCCAAATAGGGCACATAATTATTACTACAGGCAGTGCATACGGTCTTCTACTTGTACTTTTGAGATCATCCCTTGGGTTGGGCATCTTGCTTCTCGAATTCTAGCACCTTGAAATCTTGCTTCTCAAAATTTTACTCGCTGAAATTTTGCTTACTGCTGGTTGTATGTATCATAATCTTTTTGTCATTTGTCTGCTTGATCAAGCACTGATGAGAACTTCTTCAGACGTAGGCCTCTTGTAGTTAGATCAGATTTCTGGTTACTGGCGGTATATGGTGCACAGTACTCTTATTTTTCATCCCCCAAGGTCACGTTTGTTTAATCTCAGACCCGGAAATCTTTCGCATCATCTCCTGAGTTGACGATTGCTGTGGAAAGCGAGGAAAGAGTGACGAGGAATAACGATGTCAAGACCCGATAGGTCGTCTCCTCGATCTCCTTTTGCAATTTTATAGTATGTACTGTCACTATTCTATTTGACCGTTCATAGGTAAGCAGCATGCTAGATCACCAAGTTTCTTCATCCTCCTGTAATAGGGTCCGGAATCATGGTAGAAATACTCGCAACAGTGGAATGTATGGCACGATCACAGGCAAAAAGGGCAGTAAAATTAATTGAAACTGAAAGCTTAGGGCCTTTTTTCAACGCTTATACCTATAAAAATGGAAACACGTCTCGATCATTATGCGTATTTTTTTTAATCCCACAGCGTCTGCAAACCATTACTCGGGAGGCCAACCCGCAGCAGGAAACTTGGTATAGTATAATTTCGTCTACGCACAGATCGCTATCTTTCCCTTTCTCGCAAAGTCGAGATCAGCAAATGGTGGTGCCAGAGTAGATCTTGTCAATTAAAAGGACCCCTGAATTCGAAGTGGACGCTGTCACCTGCGGAAGCGTAGACATCTCCTTTGTTATTGGTATGAACAGCTATCAATATCATTCGCAGGTCAGCCCAATAACCAGAGTGGAACTTCCTAACAGATCGTCTGGGATACCGATGTTAGAGTAGGCAAAGGGTTACCTTGTGTCGAAAGTACCATCTCCCTGGACGTCGTAACGATACTCAAAAGGCGTTAGTGAGTAACGCAACATAGGACTTTGTGTGGGCTCATTTACATCGTTGCAGGTTTAATCTAATTCATTCCCCAGTCAGTCCAGAGTCGTGATGCAGGCGAGTCCGCTCCCCCCCCCCCCCCCCCCCCCCTGGCGCAAAAGCGATACCATTGGGCGTATTCAACATGTTCGCGACAACTTGAATGGTTCCAGTACCTAAATTAAACTCGTATACTGGTCGGAAAGTATGGGTTCCGGCCTGAAACCCTGGACGACAGTGCAAGCTACGTCAGTGGAGTGTAGTCCTTTATTGCGGAGGCTCTTGGCGACATCGTTGAGGGAGTTAAACTATTGGCCACGGAAGTTGTTGAGAGTGACTGATACAAGTTAGCTTATTATATATCACTTGACACTTTTAGTCATACCTGTGGCACTGTAGGGAACATCGGGATCAACTTGATACACAGCTAATGGGATGTCAGACCCTTGGCCGTCACCCATAATAATAAGCTTGTTTCGGTAGAGGGCAGCGCCTATATATTAGTATCATAAGTCTTCTGTAAGCGTACAAACTCATCAATGGCGCTGATGACATTGACCCCGTTAACCATTACGACAACTCCGATAGGATCTCTCTCACCACTGGCGAGCGCCTTCACTTGGGCACTAAGGCAGTGCCCACAGCGCTGCCGCTGAGAGAGGCTTGTACGTCGTCGAGAACCGCAAAGTTCTTGGGGTTAATGACTTTGGCGTTTTCCGAAGTATCGGTATGCTGATGCAAATTTGAGACGATGGTTCTTTGAGGATGGCAGTCCAGAAGTGCAAGTAGGGGCATAGCCATCCCGGAAAGGGCGGAGTTGCTGACTTTCGTGCGGTTTCGTCTAGAGGGCCTTGAGCGTCTTTGACGCGGTGCCATGGGAGCAAGGAGGAATCACGTTATTGATACTGCACATAGTAAGTACCTTCTGATCTTCTGCGTTACTAGTCCTTATCAGGATGTTCATTGGTTACCACCAATATAGCGTGTGTTCGAAGGACTTGGAGAAAAGATGACACCCATTGATGACTTGCAGGCCCACCGTTCATTTCCCCGGATGTATAACTGTAGAATCCGCAGCCAAATAATGTAAAAATGAGCTGCTTCTGCATTATCTCCTGACAAAAATCCTCCACCCAGAAAATATATAGGTACTCTGTTGTAAAAATGAAGATACCGTCATGGTGATAAATGGAAATGAGGAGACGCTCAACGCGTCGGTGATCAATTATAATGCCAAGCTGGCGTTATATGACCTTTTGCGAAGTGGCATGGTCAGCTAATTAATTTAAAGAGAAGAAATTCCCTCTAAGAAAAGAAGCGAGAAGAACTTCAGGTCACCTACAGGGACGACGTGCTTGCGTACCGATGTAACGATGTCAAAATGGGTTCATCCTTATGAAACATTGCGGTCCGAATCGGTCATGGTGCTGAATAAAGATGTGGAGCATCATGACGAGAGAGATTTCCAACATCCCCATCAGTTCCATTATTAATTTGTAGAATGGTCAAGACTCGTTGACGATTGAACCTTGCACATCATCAACCGTCGGTCAGTTGCCCCGAAGGTTGAACCCTGGGTTTGTTCCCTTTCCTTCGTCGGTTGTCGGTTTGGAAAGTCTTCCGTGTAATTATCAACAGAAATACTGGGGGCCGCATTCGGTTGGTTCATATGTAAGTTACCCGTTATCTCCTTGCAATCTGATAAGTGTATTCGTTTTACCAAAGACAGTTCGTTCGTTGCCCACCACCCTCGCGCGGCTTCGCTGGTCTTCATTTCAGGAACCCAGCAAATATATGTTACGTAATACTTTGACGCGACGGATCTGGTGCGGTGCACCTTACGCGGGGAACGAAGAAAGCACTGCAGCTGCTCGAAGTGTTTGATGCTGACTGCTTTCGGTTGCGAACAACTTTTCATCTTCGACACTTTTCCTTCACATCCATACTACGTCCACTAACAGCACAGTCTCAACAGCGACAATCGCAATCACTCTCCAACAGGTTTCGAACCATCCTGAAAGAGTTTCCTGAAACGCGTTTCTTATCCCGCCAGACAAAACTACAGCGAGCAAAATCCACCATGTCAACGCTTGCAATGGGCAAGGGTCTGATAGACCCAAGATACTGTTGCTGTGGTGAGCATCGTATTTTAGGGAAGATGAACGGAGTGAGAATTGACTGTGTTTCTTAGCCGTACCTCTGGTTAACGCAGGTATCTACACAGTTTTAGGAGAACAGGCAGTGCGTGACGATGTCGCTATGCGGCAATGCAAACACTAACGTTGCTTAGGTGCTCGGTGCTGCCATAGGTATTGTGGTTTTCGCGACCCCCGACAGTCAGCTCGTTTTCTTCTATGTCCCAATGTCAATATTGACATGCTATAGTTGTTGGTGCATCCTTCCCCACTTTTGGTGGCGATATATTTGCCGTTATTTGCTTCATTGTTGCAGCTTTCCAACCTATAGGTTTTATTGGGGTATTAAGAGTAGGTACCATGCGTTTCATTGGAAAAGCTGGCTGACTCGTAAGTAAGGAAAAAACATCAACATTCAAAATGTACACTCTTTTGAATGCCCTTGGTATCTTAGCAGCTCTGATATGCTCTGCTGCTCTCATTATCACATCGGCACTCAGACATGATACTGCTGTGACGGACTGCGAGGTGAGATTAATGTGTATTTTTGACCGACTGAAAGACTGATTTTCCCAAAGTACAAGTTTTTTTCCGATGCGGGGAACTCTTCTTCAACCGCAAACGAGACACTCGCTAGCGAGGGCCAAGCGCTGTGCAGCGCATTTGCCTGGGCGGATGTTGGAATTATGGGCGGATTATGGGTCATTTTATTGATTGTTCAAGGATACTTCGTGTAGTACGACTGTTGATCAATCCAGCACTTCACCGCTGACTCCCTACAGCCTCACTCGAGTATACTCCGCCTCTCAAGTATCAGACCACAAACTATACCACTCCGTTTACTCCGAGAATCCCGAAGCCTTCACAATGTCTGTTCTTCGATCCAGCCGCTACAATCCCGGATCCGTTTATAACACCATGCCTGGCCCAGATGCCGACGCGTGGGACGCGAGACCGAGTATGGACTCTGTGCGAGATGTACCTGCACTTCACGGAGGATACCCGGATGACTCACAGCCATTGCATTACGAGGATAACTATGGTAAACCACAAAACTACCCTCCCGACTATGAACTACATCCCCTCGCTGGGCAACAAGGCGGGCAGTATGCGTTCGCAACTCCTGGTGGAGGGTATGTTGATCACCCAGCAGAAACGAGAACACGGCAAGAGGAGGGTGCGCCAATGGCCAATCAGTATTCTGGAGATCAAGGTCTTGGATATACTGGTGTTGGGACGGGTTTAAGAAGACCAGAAGAGATGCAGAATCATCCAGGTGTACATTATTGATGTCCGCGGTATGATGATCGGATAGTGTTGATTCTTTTAACACCCTAGGGTTTATTTGGGAGAACGATACCTAAGAATGTCTATTGATGGAAGTAGGGTTCACAAGAAATGTGTGTAACATTCGCAATTTCTAGATATGACTTGACGAACCATGTACTGTTTGATACCCCGATACAACATATACCCAAATGATACGTCTTTACAACTTTCACCCCACCATGTTTCTCAGACAAGGCCAGCCCGAAGCATCACTCTTCCAAAATCTTCAAAAGTAAGTCCTCTGCCCTCATGTTGACTTGAGAAAAGCGTCACCATGTCCGTGACCTACACATACATCAGTAACTATCCGCAAGGCCAAGCGCCATGATTCACCTCTTCATCACTCCACATCTCACCGAGCTTCCTGACCAGCTCTTTCACTTCGTTTCGCCCTAAAATATCCGCCCCAAACTTCTTCTGTTTCTCTGAAGGTTTAAGCATATCCCAGATATCTTTGACCATCGCCCTCTGATTTGAGGAAAGATTTATCTGGCCCTCGATCGTACCCTTGCCTTTTGCCCACGTTTTCCGTGACTTGTTTCCTGCCTTCTTGGAGCAGCTTTTACTAGGCGTACCTCCATATGAGGACTGCGATAATGAGGTCAGGACAGACTCGGCGTCGGAAGGCTGGAAGGCATCTTCATCATCATCGCCGTCGTCACTACCCAATTCCACATTTTCCCTTTCTTCTCCATCATCTGGATCCATAAGTGCTGCGCACACCGCTCTGAAGTCTTTAAGTTCTACCCCGACTGCGTCTTCTTTATCTAGACTGTGCTTATCGCTACTTTCATCCCATCCCATCGCGGAGGCACGGAAGACTTGGAGCACATCCTCGTCTGAAGGAAGCCCAAGGGAGGTCAACAGGGTGGGCAGAAGATAGAGAGGAACAAGCCTGGTGGCTGTCTGTGGCGAATAATGGGAGGACGAATGGTGCTTCGAAATTTTTAAAGGTTCTGATACAACGCGGTCTTGATATCCGTTGTCGGTGACGAAACCGCCAGCATCGTCATCGGGAAGGAATCCGCCTTGATCGTTGTCGGGGACAAATCCTCCAGCGTGATCATCCATGACAAATCCCCCTCCATCATCTTCCGCTACGAATCCTCCATCAGTATCCTGTGAAAAAGGCACTCTGCCACCACCTTCCTCCATGAGCGCTTCCCCGCCACTTTCATCTACAATACCACCGTCTTCAGCGTCCGAGACGTCCACCGCTTTTCCATTCGCAATTTTCCGTCTTTTTCTCTTATCATCACCTTTTGTTGTTCTGACACCTTTTTCAAATGCTCTATCAATTGATCGTCGCTGCTTGAGGCTGAGAGCCAGAAACTCGGGGTCCGCATCTTTGAAGTCAACGGCGTCGGCGGGAACTGGGTGGCGCGAAGGAGCTGCTGCTGCTCGCCGCGGTCTGCCGGACTACGGGCAAGTGAGTTTGGATGAGGTTATAGGAGATGGGAATGGGCTCACCATGGTGCCTCTGCCAGCCTGTTGTTCAAGTTGGAGATGAAAATGCATAACAAACCGACTTGACTGGCGTTCTCGGCGGGCTGAACTTGCTCGATAGAAACGTCAACAAATAGCTGACGTAAACCTTCAATACATCATCATCATCATATTTTTATTTTTCCACCGCCGGCGGCGGGCGGCCGATGCCATCATACGTCAGGTCATTCATTCATCATGCATTTCCCGTCATCTTTCATTCTTTTATTATAAAAGAACTGGAAAGATTTCGACAAGCTATCTCAACGACCTCCTGGCTTCGTTATACATCGTCGATCCACATATATCCTCTCAAATCCAACTTGATGCGATAGTGCAACTATCGTACCACACTGAACGTCATTAACTCACCAAACCAACCACAATTCCAGCCAGCCTTCTCGATTTCCTCCTACTGCCACATCGATTAAGTTATCTGCCTTCGAAAGATCGTTTGCTGGCATCGTTTCTGTCCTCTTCCAGGTCACCCAGATATGTCACCCGTCCTTTCAGCCTTGATGCCATTCCTCATCACACGGATGATATCGTGCGATCACTTTCGACATCCAGCTCCTCACCATATGAATCCCCTCTTCTCTTTGAATGAGGCCATATGATGCTTCCCATTACAATAATTTACTATCCTGACTAGACCCGATCTATCACCCCGCCTGCAGCAGCATAGTATCCTCAGGAATGAACGCCTCGGTTACTCCATTGTCTCCAACCCTATCAGTGGGATGCTAGGAGCACAAACAAGCCAATAATCTGAGGCAACGGCATCCAGATATGATCAGCAACCCGTCTGTTGGTCTCAGTGGATGCAAAAATATAGGCCAGACAAGCAATGGGAAGGGCACGGGAAAAGACGTAAAGGCAGGGGGAGACAAATGGCGGCGAATGGCGGCTCACAGACCCAAAATCTTGTCAGCCAAAATGATTTATATCATCTATTCAGACCCATTCTGTTGACGGATTTGTGATTGATAAAAATTTTTGATCACCAATTGTATATCCCCCATAATCTCTATCAAGTATCTTTCCCTGGCGATTATCGGTGCCCATTCTAGCCGTACTACCGACAGGTTCAAGGCTGCCGACAGGTGATTAATTATACCATGGCATCAACTGCTTCTTGAAACCCACTTCCATTAAATCAATGAAATCTTAAACAAGTTGGGTACGAATCTGATTGAGGTAGGGCATAAGTTTGAAGTGGATGTTGAACAGTGGGTTGAATTAACTTGCCGTAAGCTGCATGGGAATTGTATTTGTTACCATTTTGGTAGCTGGATTTATAAAGCGACAATTGCTTTGGATACAGTTCGAGGCCATCCGTTTCATTTATTTCAGGCTCAAGGAAGCCTTCATCATAAAATGTGTCAATAGGTGGCAACGCTGTCAATTTCTTTCTACGTGAAACAGGGAGTGTTTTCCCAACAAAGCAGAAAACTGTTCAAGTCATCCCCAAGCCGCTCGACGTCATCTGTGAAACGCCAGATGTCGAAGGAAAGAGGGGGAAAAGAAGACGAGGAAGAAACATGAGGACAAACAGCAAGATGCAGAGACGCAAGAGAATATCCACACAGCAAGAATCAAGACATCATTGAGTGACTCGCTTAATAAACTAACTGGAATGATCGCAATGGTCAACAATTGTATCTCAAGGCAAGCAAAATAAATTCGCACAAGCGAACGAAACCTCCCTCCTCTTCTTAGGTCTCCAAATCTCGGACAATGGGGTATCCATCAATCCTGAGACAAATAAAGCCATCCAAGAATCTCCTTGTCCCAGGTCTCCCAAAGAATTTCGCTCCCTCATCCGTCTCGTCAGTTATTATAGGCGCTTTGTCAAAAGTTTCTCCAAAGTCGCCGCTCCATCACATCACTCACCAAGAAAATCCAAGCCTTCATCAAGGAAGGGCGATGTTCAACAACCAACGCGTTTTTTTTTCTAAATCCTCCAGCAACAACTTATCTCCTTTCCCATTCTGGCTCATTATGATTGAGCCCGCGAAACCATTCTTAAGACTGTTGCTACAAAGTTAACTGAAAGTGGGCGGAGAGTGAATGACATAAACCGCCCTTGCCAAATTCCTTGAAGGTGACCGACAAATTTCTGATGTCCATATAAGGACGTGATAATGATGAAATGCTTAGAAAACCGGAGAGAATCTCTTCGTTAAAAAGATCAAGCCATCATCATCCACCCGCTCATTAAACTAACCGAAGCCATCGCTATGAGCAACGACAAAGCTACGGAAAGAGGGACGGAGGAGACTGGACGACGTCAACGTCGCTGCGACGTTGCTTGAAGGTGACCATCAACTTTCCCATGCACATAACAAGTCGATATTGAGGAAATGCTTAGAATAATGGGATAATTTAGATGATATGACGGTACGGCCAAAGATCCAAGTAGCTTTAATGGGCTTGTGTGAAGGACCATCATCATGAATAGGGTGTTAAAATGAGGAAGGAAGAGAGTGTTGTACGATACAGCAGCACCTGTATACGTACAGTAAATATTCCAATCCGCCTAAAATCTGGTTGACCAAAGTCGAATGAAATGCAGAAAAGGATTATTACTTACATAGATTAATAGCCATTATGAAACAAAATTGAAGACAAGAAGATAGACTGCTTAATACTTCGGCTCCTTTCAATGATGCTGTGGCCGCCTTCCCCTCCCATTGTTGTATAAGAGAGTGACCCAGTCGCATGTCCAAGAAAAGAAGTGATGATGCATGATATATGATGAAGGGATCTCAAAATATATACTAGACAGTAAAAGAGGTCTGGGCATACATCGTGCCGAAGAAGAACATGTCAGGGGGCTATCTCTTCTGGCGATAGCCTTCAACAGGTTAGGGACAACAAATGATCCGAGGGCCTCTTCAAATAGACAGCCAGATCAATGCCGGAAGATGATAGCTTTAAGTAGACGAAGAATACTTGGAGAGGACAACAATAGTGGATCGACAAGTATCTAAAACTATGGAAAACTACTGTCTTATATACCTTTCATCTCAAGCTCTGCTGACTCATCTTTCGCACGCCAGCCAGTTCTACATCTGTTTGCGTTGCCGAAACCCGGTGGCGAGGAAGGTGGTGGAAGGTTGTCGATCTCTCTATCTCTGTATATCTCTCGGGGTTCGGTGAGAAAAGGCCGCGGCCGTAAACGAAGGGGTATGCTCGGACGCGGACTGAAGTGGGATGAAGAAGGGTTACTGTCATAATCGTGCTGACAAGAAGAAGAGGAGGTTTTGTGGAAGTGATCCTCAGTCTTAGATGAGGAGTTTGATGTAAAGGTGGAGGGAAATCAAGAGGTTAGTGGCGACAGCCACGTGACACTTGTCCACTCACTCACTAGCTCCGTCTCCTTCCTGGGCCATTTCTCTATTTGAATCATCCTCGTCCACCCCTTCGACAGCGTCTAAGTCGTCAGGATCTACCTCCCTAGCTCTCTCTCCGCCACGAAGATCTTATAACATATTGTGTAGTACCGTACAAGCCGCGAAAATCTTGGGTTGAGTCGGCATGGGGTACTCAATGTCACTTGCTAGGATCTTGAATCTTCGCTTCAACACGCCAAATATACGCTCAATATAGTTCCTGAGCGACGCATGCTTTCGATTGAAAAGCTCTTGCTTATTTGACGGTTCTCTAACAAATGACCATTTTTTGTCAGTTGAGAGTATAATATTTGAAAGATCGAGAATATATACATACCTCCTCCCAGTCCTTCTCCATACCTCAGTGTGATACAGGACTCCCCGGTAGGGAGTCAGAACAGCGTCACAATTTGGATACCCTAGGTCTCCGAGGTAATAACGACCTGCAGGGCATGTGAGACCAAAGTGCAACTTGGCCTCACGGAAAACTCGTGAGTCATGCGCTGAGCCACTGAAGCCCGGCAGAAGGTAGATGAACTTGAAATTGAAATCGCAAATTGCGAGGACGTTGGTGGTTATAACGCCTTTCCGATTACGATTTTCATCTGCAAAGAGGGCGGGGACTCTAATAGGAATGTGAGTGCCATCAATGGCTCCCACGGCTCCTTCGAAGCCCTTGTATCGTTCTTGGATCAGTGGATGGACTGGGGTGTCCGAAGTTGGCATTTTGACCCATTGGTTGTATACCCCAGGGACAGTCAATCCTGTGATCACTGTGTGGAGTATTGGACTGGAGTTTCCTCAACACCGGCGTACTAACAGACTCGGAGAGCAGTGCACAGAATAATGATGAGGAAAGACCAGAAAACTATGAAAGGAAAATTGAATTATATATGGGTATAGGATCCGATTGGATTACGTAGTCTAAGTCTCTAAACGAGTTACACGCAAACGACTAACTCCGTCATGGAGAGCCCTATTATCTCAGTCAGGTTGCCTTCTTTGTTCGCAAGCAGTGGTTCGAATGAACCGAAGGATTGTTTATCCTGTTACCATGTCCTGAGATCCTAAAAACTCCTAGAGTAGATTGTTATGATAGTCCTCTTGGTGTACGGCTTTTTCCTGGAGAGTGTCGTCAATCCCTGAGTAGAAGTATTGTTTGGTGGACCTTTCTGTCCAAGAAGCGCTTGGAAGCACTAGGAACTCGCTTTGGCAAGCAGGGCGCAGAGCGCCGCCAATTCCACTTGCTGGAAGGTTCAAGGGGGTGGAGGATCTATGCAATGGCTTGTTGGACAATTAACTCACTCCAGTGGACGAAAATGGGCAGATACGATGGTCCAGTTTCCATTCTGCCAAACTGACACGAGCCTCTCAAACTCTCTCGACACAGCCACACCGGCAAACAATCGAGAGGAAACAATCTGAGAGGCCTCTCGATTGCTTTCCCAGTCGCAGCCAAAGCCAGCAACCATCTTAAAGAGTTATAGTCATCCTAACATGGCCAACTATGGGCTAACGTGGGGAAAATCGACAAAGCCACAAGTAGATGTTTCTCTTGGAGCTCCTGCCGGAGGGTCTTAGGCCGTCGTTTCTGATGACTTCTATTAGTACTAAATTTCTAAACACAAAAAGACTCACTCGTATCAGATGCGCAAAGAAATTATAACTGGCGATGTAAAAGGCTTAACATCATAGAATTACCATCAGATAAATGCAGTTGAATCGTGTAGTCTGAGGCAATTTTCATCAGAATGTGCCTTCTTTAAACCGACCAATCTAAGGTCTGATTTGTCTTTCAAGCAGATTTCCCCAGATCAGCCATCGTTAGCTTTTCACAGGCCTGAGAAACCCTGTTTAACGTCAGTATTCACAGCAGGCGGTTGATGATGAAAAGTGACCTAATGAGTTTTCATCCTTGGTTTACATTTGGCCGGGTCATCAATATCACATGGGTCCGTGAATGTTGACGGGAAGGTTTCTAATAATCATTTGTTTCACGTGAATAGGACGAAATTGGCGTAAGTTACCGCCGACTGAAACAATGAAGACAGCGTCAATAGGCGACAAATCATTATCCTCTCGTGAACAGAAGCAATAAAGACGCTTTGGGAAAAGCTGATCGCTGTCATTGAGAATAGACTTCGAAAGAACTTTTTTCTTTTTTCAAGTCCTCGAAATATTTTGACGGCACTCGGACGGATCCTCCCAGAGCTGTGACCCCTTTAGATACGTCCCCAGTATACGAAAAGCAAATAAGAACGGATGACCGGACTTACACCATGAGAGCTGCCATGGCATGCTTCAATATTCCCGCCTCTGACTGGCAGGGAAATCCAAGAATTCATTAGCGAATGCCAAACTGCTTGCAGGTTTTTTCGTTATAAGTGGTGAAAATAATATGGAAAGAAGCGAGACATGTTAAGTTGTTGTTGTGAGTTACTAACGAGGACGTGTGAACAGCTGCAGGTATGACGCATAGGGACGTTGTAGTGGAAACACCGACCGAGCCTCCTTACTGCTGTGTTAATATTTTGTAAGTAATTTTATTAACATCCACCATTCGATGCGGTACTCGGAAAAGGCCGATCGATGACGATGAGCGAGCAAGACGATTTCTTTACACAGATGTGCCACTTTGAACCGATCGAAATTCTTTGTAGGCGGCATAGTGTAGTAGTACCAGTACTTCTCCAACACGTCTACTACCATTAGCAATCAATACATCTCAGAATGTCACCAGCTAAACCTGCATGGCTCCCTATCCTTGAGCAGCAGCTCAAAGAGAACCCCAAGTGTCTCGGTACGTCCCCATCAATGTTCAAACTCTCTCCATCGGAATCGACTCTGATCATCGAGCAGCCTATGCTTTTTCCACTTTATCCCAGGAGGGTACCCCCAAGGTCAGGCATGTAATCCACAGAGGGTGTGAGTCACACATTACAGGCACTACACCGATAATTCATCCAGGCTGTAGTTACGCCGTCTAGTCTTCTTCTGACAACCACTGATACCCGAATGGATAAACCCGCCCACCTCTCTCACTCCTCAACCATCGAGCTTGCTTGGTGGCTATCCTCTACCAATGTCCAATTCCGCATTACAGGTCAAGCCTATACTATCCCTCTCACCATGTCTCTCTCTGACAAGGAGTTTAACAGAGTCATCGATGGGCTCAAGGTTACGGGCACAGAAGAAAGTCAGAAAGAATGGTGGGAAGGGAAGAGGAACGAGCTGTGGCAAGGGGTCAATGGTCGCTTACGTGCAGGGTTTGGAAGGCCATCTCCCGGAAAGAGGCTTGAGGAAGTTGAGGACTCCAGCAAGTGGCCGGAAACCATTCCCGCCAAATCGGTGAGTCAACCATTCATGGTCATAGATATTTCCTCATAGAATTCTGTAGGATGATCCGGAAGGCCAAAAGCTTGTAGAAACAGCGTATAACCACTTCGCCATCGTGGCCATTCGTCCTGAAGCAGTTGAGTTCTTAGAACTCCAACCAATCCCTAATCGCAGGACTCAGTGGAGGTGGACAAAGAACCCAGATATCGAAGATAGTGGAAGCTGGGAGGAGGTCAAAGTAGCTCCTTAGGCTTCTGTTTTTCATATGATGCATTGTACTCAAACAATAGTAGCAACTTCTGTATTGACAATGTCCTCCAATTTCATGTTCTCCGCGCCCTCGGGAATAACACCCGCCTTTCTTAACACTGCCAAAGTCCCCTTTACAACATCCTCCTTGACTTCTGCCAGCCGTTGCTCCCATTCTACACTTTGAAGCCACTCTGCAACGTCTTCTTTCTTGTGCCCGAAGAAGTTGTGTACGAATTCAATGTCCTCGGAGGTGCGCGCTTCGGGGGAGTTGAAATGCTGCACATACGGCTGAAGGGAAGCAAGGAAAGGCTTGATGGTGGAAGACGGGACAGAAGGGGAAGCAGCGATGTGCCAACAAGGCCAAGGGGCTGAGAACTATCAGCATAGCCCTCACACGTCATCATGTAACATACTATAGACGGAACCGATGAAGCGAACCTCACCAGAGTCCACGTAGGGCTTAGTGGTGAACCATTCCCAAAGGAAGACAGAAGCTATTTGACATCAGCATATAATGTTTCGCTTGGCACATATCCTTACTTTCGCCAGAGTTGACAGAGTCCCGGAGAGGTTTGAACTGCCCGTTCACTGAAAAATATAAGCTCTGAACAATCCAACAGAAAATGATGACATACCCTTGAACTTTGGCTGCTCCTCTTCGGACCATTTTTGCTGCAATGATAAGACTGAGGCCATAACTTGAGAGCCACTGCACTCAATGTTTAGCCGATTCTAAATGATCGGCAAGATAATAGACCTGCCTTCCCAAGCGAGAAATCCCAAAAGTTGTGCCCTTGAGGTCGTCTACAGAATTGTACTGGCTGTTCTTACCTGTAACTATGGCCCTATGTACCAGTTTAGTTTCAGAATAATAGAAAATGCATGCTTACCATCGCAAGGGAGACGCAATATATCGCCCGACAATCTTGTAAGACGTCTGGCCGTTTGCCAAACCCGCAATGAGAGCGTCGGTAAGCGCTTCAAGCTATTATTAACAATCCTACGACTCAATGTTCCAGGCTTACCGATGCAGAGATCAATCTCCCCGTTCTTTAACTTGACCTGCAATATTCATCAGTTCGTCAATGCTTGGAGTATTACTGTCACCGAGACATACCTGCATTTCGCCGGTCCCACCCGGGCACTCAATCAGCTCTACTGTCTCCCCTTTGTCCTTTTCGACAAATTGAAGAAGAGGAGAGAGGAAATGCTCTCGGTGCCATCCGACCCTGAGTTTTGTGGACATTTTGATATAAATGTCAGGCTGAAATCGTAACAGAACCCCTTCTTAACTACCTGGCAAATGCAAATGGCCCGCGGGGCTAATGAGTTGAAGATAGATAGATGATGCACAGCAGTAGTTATCGGCAATATCCGCAATTGGATACTACGTAATATGATGACGTGGAAGTTACATCTAGCCCACGACGACGACAGCAGAAACATGATGACAGTGAACGGCCGGATGATCGACTGGCAGGGCTGGCAGGAGTGATCTTGATTCCAGTTAATTCGTTGTGTCAGCTATTCTGTTGTTCATTTTATCTTGTATCCATTTTCATAACTAAATAATTGGAGGCTAAGATGCACTCAAGCGTCCTCCTATATTTTCCTCTACTGCCCCTACTACCAGCACTCGCAATCAGAAGCGGCCCGCATCAGCTACGAGATCTCTACGCCTATCCAAAGTACCAAGTCCAATTTCTCAACGACTTGCCCGTGTCAACCAGTGATGCTAAGAGAATAAAGGAAGTGGGCGTTGGTAGCGAAATAGAGTGGCTAGATATGAAACCTGGGGACAGAAGTCTCGAGGATGGCACTAAAAGGGTATGTATGCTTTAACATGATTCAAAGAATTAAGGCTAATTTGTATTAAAAACAGGAGAGGCTAGAGTTGATTCCAATGAGCTTTGTTCCGGCGGGCCACGAAGAAGATCCATCTCCCTACGAGTATCTCTGCTTAATGCCATCAAATAATAGCACCGCCTCACAAATGGCAAGAATAGATCAGCTTGAGGAAGTGGAGGACGAGTTAGACCCTGTTCAAGGGTGGAAAGCTTTAGCTCACCTAGACGGGAAATGTCTTTACTCAAAGCAAGGATGGTTTACTTATGCGTGAGTGACCTTTCAAAGCTCTTTTTTTTTCGGCCTGACTCTATGGTAGCTACTGCCACGATTCCTACATTCGACAGTTTCGGGCAGCTGCTAATCCCCATACCCACCCTACGCAGGGCTATGTCCCTCAGGAAGACCCCAAATACGAAGGCTACACTCTCGGTCGCCCCTACCCGGTATCCAAGTTCAAAGGATCCAGGGTGAAAGCGAAGGGCGGTAAGCCAGGATCTCCTGCCAAGGCAGAAGACCGATCAACTGCTGTCGAAACTACTGCCAATGCTCCCCATACTCAATCATCTCCTTCCGTGTCTTTTGGCCTCGGCGCTTCTTCACGTTACCTGGTCCAACGCTGGAGTGATGGTACAAGATGCGACAAAACTGGTCGTCCTCGAGAGATTGAGGTGCAGGTACATTGCTCAATGACCTCTGGGGATATGATCTACATGATTAAAGAGGTTGCCATATGCCAATACGTTATCATCATTCATTCACCACATCTGTGCGGACTACCTGGTTTCAAAGCACATGATGCCGAGGTTGAACCGGCTAACGTAATGTGCCGACAGGTGGTGGACGATGAGGAGTGGGCGAAATGGGAGAACGAAGTTAGAGATGGAACAGCAGGCGCGAATGAACCTCAGCCTCAGGAAATCGAAGAGGGGAAACAGACGAGAAGGTTAGAACAATCATCGTTCTCTAAATGGCCTGGAAAAGGGCAACCTCAGTTCAGATTCGGACTTGCAGCCGCAAGAGAGCGCCCAGCTGGAGATGAAGTCAGCCATGAACAGTCCGGTGTAGATGAAACGGGAGAAACGGGAGACCAAGCCAGCGAGTCCATTCCGGCTGATATTATCTTTGGTCTTGATATGGACGAGGATATGAAGAGCATGCTCAGGCGTGCTGTTGGATTACTGGCAAAGGAGGCCAGGAGTGAAAAGCGAGACAATGGTGATGAGGAAGAAGCAGACGGAGATGAAGTTGTCTTGATCTCATGGGACGAAGATGAAAACGGGCGGCCGGTGCTGCTGGAAGCAGATATCCTCTTAAAGGACGAAGATGGAGAGATTAAGCTGGAAATGGGTGCAAGCGAAAAGGATATGCTTAAGAAGGTATTGAGAGATTACATGCTTAAGGCAAACCACGAAGAAGAAGAGCAAAGAAAGCGGGTTGTCGATGAGTTATGACTTTCATGACTGTAAAATATGTATTGAATTCTTCAGGACAATATATATTTGACATCTCTGAACTGCTTCCAAGTAGGTGGCCCTCACTATATTTGAAACAGAAAACTGTAGATTCCATACAACCATACACAGAACAACTCCAAGATGACAACATTAATACAGCAGATAACCAATGTAATGTTTCTAATACGCTTCTTCATCTTCCTCGTCTTCCCCCAGCTCAAATGCCTCACCGGCCACAACCCTTCCCCATCCGTACCTGGGTCTATCGACGGGTTCAGCATCAACTGTGGCTGCCTTCTTTCCCTTGTTTTGTCCCAAAAGAGCAGCCTCTTCCCTATCGCCAGACCGCTGTTCAGATACCAACGACTTGACTTCGGGCATAGGGAAGATCAACCCCATAATTCTCTTCAAAATGATCCAGCTCGCGGTCCAAGCTAGAGTGATAATTGTCCAGGAAGCATAGCATTGTATAGCCGAATCTTCAGGATCAGCATCTTCGCGTGGGGAGGGAGCTGCGCTGGAAGCTGGATTGGAGCATGGACGGTAGGGGATATCGGGAAAGAGGGTAAAAAGGACGGCGGCCACTGCGGTAAAAGTCAGTTGGCGATATCACTCATAACTGCCATGAACGGAAAACGTACGGGGCCAAAGAAGGAAGAAAATTGCTGCAGTGGCAACTTCGAATGCACGGACCTGTCGGGAATAGCCCGCTTGTCTTTTGATATCATCCGCAGACGCGGTGCTTTTGAGACTGATACAAGAGGATGAGATGAGGTTCACGAATGGTTCAGACAAATGGCATACCATAGAATGGTGAAAATCATGCTCAAAACAGAGATTACGAACATGAATATCTCACTTAAGTCTGAAAGAGAGAGCATCAATGATTGCTCCCAAGCGAATGGCAGAGACTCACTGGAATCACCGATACCCAGCCCTATCATGCTCGCACAAGCAACGCCTAGAGAGCACAGAAAAAGAGGCAGATACGTCCATACTCTCCCCTCTGCATATCTATCCTTTTTCTTAGGCGGTGATTGCCACGGCTCCGAGGCTGAGGAGGAGGGCATGGTAGGTTCGGCATCTGCCATTCCTTGCGCATATGACCAGGTTGAATTGCGAGGAGTCGTAGGCGACAGAGTACCGTAGGACACTAAACTTTCTGGTGTAGTTTGCCCAATGTCAGGGGGTAGTGATTGATTGACCCTCGTGGGAGAGTTGGGCACCGAACCCAACGCCATCTCCCACATGATATACCCTCGACTTCCTTTCCCTACTGTCTGTCCTTCAGATAAGGATAGTGATTCAAAATAGCTTGGCGAAAGAGTGCTGGATATTATTACAAGTAAAAGGGCTAGCGTTGAGGTTGACAGAAGATGCAACAAGGTGAGGTCGAAAGTGAGAAGTGGGCAAGTCGGTAGAAGGAACTCGGGAAGTGTAGGAGAGCATACGCCTTGCTGGAGGGTGAATGCAGAGAATGCCATTGTTGCAGCTGTGAAAGAGTCAGCGTATCATATTTGAATCTCAAGCCAGTTGAGCTTACATGTCCAGCATATCCACAGCATAGATACTAGCGTGAATTCGAGACGGTCGAGATACAATCTCCATGGGCGTGACAGCAAGATGTGTGCCATGCGCCTGTTCCCAGACGTCGTCAGCACTCAATCCTGAGAGGCCATCATTTCGATAGCATAGAAAACCATCGTCCAGCACTCACAATGCAGCAACCCCGACCAATCCCGTAGAGCCCATCAACACAATGAGCCCTCTTATATCACCAGGCCTACCGCTATACATTTCCGCTCCTGCTCATTCTCATGTCGTTAGCTTATTAAGCGGACTGGCGAGTAATTTCGAAATGTCCAATAGACTCACCACCCGCTGCAGATGGAGCCGAAGATGCAACTGCTACCCCTGATAGCACACCGACGAACAAATCAAGCCCCCACCGAGCCTGAGTGATGGTGAATAGCGAAGGGCTCATTGCGGTGGGTGGCCAAAGGATGAAGATCTGCTTTGTCAACTGCCACGAATTGGAATTGACCTCCTTCGATAATCTAGATTAAGAGAATGTTTGTTGAACCTTAAGGCGAAATTGATGGAAACTGACGAATATTAATTTCGTTACCTTGGCTTCTTGTACATGGGGCATCGTCGTACCATCATTGGTCGGATCGTCGATGAGTCATCCGCTTGCGCTTGTCACCGTCGGGCTTGATATTACGGCTCATCGGGCCCAGGCAGTGAATGGTAGCTTGTCGTTCATAACACAAGTGATGCACATAATCTACTATTATTATATAGGTACAGGTGATTTAGATACATTGCTGAAGCGCCGTGCAGCATGCAGACCGGGGAAACTGAATGGGGAAATGTTTTGCTCTGAGCTCTTTGCGTGGTGCGGTGGGAACGCTGAAGAAACACGCATCCCCCCAGGAACAGCGCGGTAAATGGTATAAACAAAACATCTCAAGCGCTTTCCAACTCATCTGTACTTATACTTCCTGGTGTCTAAAGTGGTACCAGCTGGGCGGAGCAAGGGAGCCACGCATCAAGGTCTCCCCGCGCCTTTTGATGAAGAGCACAATGGGAGACAAGATGCAATCGTACCCCTTGCTCGATTAGCGAATGATGCATTATCAATATCTATTTTCTAACCCGAGTAAGCCTTGCCTCTTCCATCCACCCCCCAGCATCTCCAAATCCTCTCTATCACCCTCAGCTTATCTTCCCTTTTCAAAACAGGATTTTCAACCATCCTCAAATCGTCCAAGAATGCCTCCCTCTTACTTGCGCCTAATACAGTTGCCCATGATCGAAGACTTGAAACAGAAACGATGAGAAGACCTCTATCACGATGAGTCATCTCCGCTTCAGGGGAGGTGATAAGGAGACGCTCAATGGATCTATATCTGCGTTAATCACAGTCATAATTTTAAAAGATGGTTAACCTACCGAAGACTGTGGAAGTAAGCTCGTCTTCTGCTCTTACCCCTCTTTTCACCCTTCCAAACACCTTGCAACCAACCCCCGAAACCGTAGAGTATCAGCAGACTGGGAGCAAGTCCGACAAAGGCGAATGTAAGCTGTTGAGAGCGGAGAAGGTGGTCAAGTGAGAGGAGGGAGAGAGAAAGATCGGTCTACAGTGGGTATTAACAACAGCGAAGACGGGCTAATGGCGCGCGCGACTGACCTTAGTCTTCTGCACTTGAATCAAGAGAGTTCGGATGAGGCTCCCCATCAACGCATTCTTCAGAGGACTCTGCATCTCCCTCTCGTATACCCTTAACACTTCTTCCATATCTCCATTTTTTACTTTGTCTCCGAGCGCCTGTAATTGAGGTCCAGAGAGATGATAGTAATCCTTTCCGAGGTCCATGACCATTCTCTCAAGAGACTTCTCTTGTGTTAATGTCAAGCTACATATTGAGACAGAGATATTGGGGGCTTACAGCTTGATCGGATTGAACGGTGCTGGGAGCTACACCTAGACCTTCACCTCCGCCCCTCAATGTCTTTCCAATACCTTCCAGCGGTTCCCATACCCACTGAACAAAGAATCCCTTGATAGTCTCTTTTCCATTCCTGATCTGTTCCTGCAGCCACTCTTTATTTCTCCCAATGATACTGACCGTGAAGTAGAGGGTGGGGGGAAGAAAAAGGAATGGGAACCAGAGTCTGGTGAGTCTTCCAGGTCTAGCGTGGACGGAGAGTGTCGAAGAAATGTTGGCCTCTGACTGGGAAAGGCGGGTGGTGAGAAGTGAGAGGAGAGTGTTGGCGGTAGGAATAGACTGGGGAGGTGTCGTGGAACGAGATTTGCGGGGTTTAGGAAGTGGAACGTCAAGGACCGAACACAAAAGGCTGTACACCCGTTGGGTCTCACTAGCTACATCACCCGTTGCTTGCACACCCTCTTTTGCCTCCATGTTCCATTGAGGACCTTGTGATGCAAGGACGCCGATACGGTGTGCCGCATTGTCTCGAGCACGGGTAAGCTCAGATCTGGTTGACAGGATCTCTCTCCTGGTGAGCGTCCACGGAGAAGTGATAGATGTCAGGGCTGCAGAAGTGGTCGAGTGGAGAGGCTTGAAGAGGAGCTCTTTGGAAGGAAATTTGAAGGCTTTCAAGTTTGGAAAAGATAGCTGGGCTCGAGGAGGGATGGCATTCCACAATCTATGTGGCATGGCTGGGCTGAGTGAGCATTTGTCGGGCTACATGGGTGACGTTTCTTACTTTGGATGAGGTAAACGCTCACACCACGCGGGCTATTTAATACGACATCCCACCATACTCTCTCCCGTTCAAGGTTTAGAGCGCCGTCAATAAAGGCATCCAGGACTTCTTTCCAGAGGACTGTCACCGCTCGACCCATCACTTCGACCTCCACGAGCTCATCAATTTCGCTCAATTGATCGGCTGCGTATCCTTCCTGATCCTTGGCGCTAGCAAGACCCTCCAGAATTTGCTGCAGCCTCTCCTTGCTAATGGGTTTGGATGAGCTTAGCTCTGAGAGGGCACTCTGCAGATGAGGTTTGGGAGTCGTAGACTGCTGGACATGAAGCTGGGTAGAAGGTGGAAAGGAGATGGGGAGAGTAGAAAGAGCCGAAAGCTGGAATTGGAGCTGTTCCGAGGCGTAACTGGAGGCGTGCGAGTGAAATACGGAGGCCATCTTGGAGATAGGTATTGATGTATAGAGCTGAAAGTCGACATTTTGACATATTTATTAGTGGACCACAAGAGAACTGCTTTAGTGACGTCACACTGTAGAACCCGCGGCCGGCCCTTTAGTCGGTTGTCTAAATAGCCGCCCACTTTGTTTTCCCGTCTGATTTCCGGAAGGCGCGGAAGGCAAAGCGGTTTGGCGGAAATAACGAACGCAGAAAGACCCAAGTTAATGCTTCTCGACCCTACCACTTTTTATACGGCTCTTTATATCTCAAGTTCAACTTGCCATCCTAGTAATGAGGTTCGGAGTGGTGTCCTCGGATTCCGACTCGGACTCGGATATCGTATCTGTCGATTACTCCTTCTCTTCGGACGAAGAATCACTGGACGGCTTTCAATGGTATATATCCCTTCCGCTCCCATGTTCTGCTAAGCTAATACGTGTCTCAAGGATATCTACAGATCCAAATTCCTCATTGGGGAGAGATATACGCGCTGCACTAGATTCTAGTGATGAAGAAGTGTTGGGCTCTGAGGATGAAGTGGAGATTTTGGGACTGAGCGGGAGAAGCGTCAATGGCGGGAAGAACGGAGGCAAGGCAAGGACTCAATCCCCTTGGAATGCTTTTTCAACGTACGTATCATGTGTATGGATGACTCAGAGCTGACATTGAACTAGTCCTCAATCGTCGAAGAACAAGAGAAAAAGCGAAATTTCGTCTTCGTTATGGAGGCATTCGCCCTTGGCGCGCTCATTGACTGGAAGCAAAGTACCCAGCAGCAAGGCTACTTTGGAAGAAGTGCTGAAAGAAGAGCCAGATGTGTTTGAAACTTGGGTCAAGAGGACTGAAGAGGAGGCTTGGGTACGTCTTGACATCGCTAGTAATGTTTATTGGGTATCTCACTAAATATTCACTTACTCAAAGAGGGATGGTCAATATCGTGCGGCGAAGCAGCAGTCGCATGTTCGCTCTATAGCCACCAATGCTCGTGCCAAAATTGTATCAATCCAGGAGTCACAACTTTCACAAGAAGCTGAGGAGATTCGACGACTTTTGGAAGGGTTAGCTCTGAGGCATGACAAACAAGAAGAAGAGCTTCGGAAAGCTTTCAAGGAGCGCGAGGAGAGTCTTTGGAAGGTATGTCTTTGTATGAAAGTACAACTGCTGATACTGACACCATATTAGGACATTGATGAAGTGATTCAATCGGTTGAAAAGCGGGAGGCGGAAGCTGCAGCGAAGGCTGCCAGAATAGCTCAAGCGGAGGCAAAAAGGAGAAAAGAGGAGGAAGAAGCCCGGATAGCAGAAAAGGATCGAGTGGCGCGCGAACAAAAAGCGGAGATTGAACGCCATACGAAGGAATTGGCTTTGAAGGAACAGCAAGCGAAGGCTGCCATGGAAGCCAAAGAACGCAAGTTGGAGGAAGAAAAGAGAGCAAAGGAGGAAAAGGAAAAAGCTTCTAAGAGGATTGTTGACAAGAGAGAACAAGCTGGGGCCATGTGGAGAGCGTACACCGAAAAACAGAACTGGATGAAGAGCGAGGTGATTGAGAAGGTCAAGGCGGATAGACCAACGATGACGAATTTGAATAAGGGGAAGAGGATGATTATTAGGTGGCTGGGTCAAGCCTTGAATACAAGAGAATCTGTTGTGAAGATCGTGAGTTAGATCACGGATGATTGGACACTGACTATGATTAGACAACCGACATCCATGATCTCCTTATCCAACAACTTCCCTCACCACCTTCCGCGGCTTCGCCCATTCAATTCACTCCAGACGTTCCCAAACCATATGCCTATCTTCTCTCCCATGTTTCCAAAGTACTTATCACTCAAGCGCAGTCCGAAATTACGTCCAAACCGACATCCGCCTTTCCTCTGGCAAAGGTTGTAGTGGGGCTGATGCTGAGGGGTCACGCCGCTTTAGGCGATGTTTTATTTGCTAGATTCGTGAAAAAGTGTCCTTGGGTAGTTCCATTCTACCCCGCTCCTCAAACTGTACGTTTTCGCTGAAGAGAGACGTTTGAGAAATGCTAACAGATGGTAGAATCAAAGTCGTGAAGCGTACGAAAAGTCAACCGGGCGGGGTACCGATGAGTCACAACACGAATACATCTCTCGGATGTCCAGCATTTGCACTTTGTTTTTTGCTATCCTTCAAACACCTCTTACGCCGCTCATCCCCACTTTACCGTCTGCACCTACCCCAGAAGAACTTGACAAACTCGTCCCTAAGCCAATGCGACTCACCTATGCCTGGACGTGGCTTGCTCTTGCCCTTCGCGACCCTATGCCAGCTTCTCCTCCAATCGCTGCTTTGCTTACGACGTGGATCGAAATTGCCCTGGCCGAAGTCATCCGTATCTATGGTAAAGGTCAAACAGATAAACTTAGAGAATCTTTGGAGAGGGAGGGAATACAGGGTGGGGAAATCAAGGGCGATGGAGGGATGTCGCGGGACAAGCTGGGCTTCGTGTTAGACAAGTGGAGGAGTGGGGAGGATATGGCGATGAAAGGGAGGGACTGGGTAGCTTGATGCGCCATACACCATCCCGCAGATTGAATGAGTGTATCATATATCTGGTTTTTTGTTGTACTACGTACATACGATTTCACACTGCATAATGCGACTTTTGCATGCCACCTGCAATCTGCCCGACCAGCAGTAGGAGGGGATAGGAATTCGGTCTCGTAGGAGTTATCAGGGGGCTCATACACTTACGTCCACTCGCACGATTACACTACTGCTGCATGCTGCGGGGTTCCGGATTTGAGGGAGGCGACTGTACTTCGTTGCATATAATTGTACGTAGTGTATGCCGTCCGCTTGAACATGATCTGCCGGATTGGAGATGATGACGTCGACGGTAATAAAGGGCGGCATGGGACATTACATGATGGCGGATGGCGAGACATTTGCCTCCACCTCCACCTATACTTAGCAGGATGCCTGGACATTCATCACTCAGCACAATAATATGACGTCGAGCGTTTATGACATTTTGTGCCTCATTATATGGCTTTCAACCCCTTGGAGCAGTTTGGGGAATGTATAATATGAGAGTTTGGAAAACTATTTATGCATGAAATTGGCTGCCGAACAAAGATACATACCACTACAACCCCAAGCTCAACAACAATGTCGTCTGGTAACGTACCAAAGATTGAAAGGCTTAGCTGTGTCCCTAACGACTACCCCTGTGAGCCCCTTCCATTGTACAATTCGTTGGAAGAAGTGCTGACATTTAGAGATAGGGGGTGAGGTCGGCAATGACAGTTTGGCCGCTCGTCTAGCATCGAAGAACGGTGCCGTCTCGTTCGACCTCAAGCCTGAACAGGCCTACGCCGAGCTGTGGATGGGCACCCACCCGAATAATCCTGCCCACCTATTCTCATCCCCCGACACACTCCTTTCCACCCACCTCAAAAAGAACCCTTCCTTACTCGGTGCAGCCAATCGATTTTCTCCTCCCTTCACTGGGGCAAAGGGCTCTGGCGCTGAGGGCCAGGAAGAAGGACATGTACCTTTCTTGTTCAAAGTTTTGACCTGCAAGCAAGCTCTTCCATTGCAGATCCATCCCGATAAAGCTTTGGCCAAGAAGTTGCACGAAGAGAACCCTAAGCAATTTGGCGAGTAAGCTCACAGCCCATTTTGCAATGATAATGAGGAACTGACTTGAGGTCAAGTATCAACCATAAGCCGGAAATCGCTGTCTGCCTTTCAGACCGTTTTCTTGGATTTGCTTCCTTTCGCCCATACGACAAAATTGCTTCACTCTTGAAAAGTGTTCAAGAAATTTCTCTTCTCCCCTCTTTGCTCCAGAAGTCCATTAAATCGTTCATTTCTGCCCCCTCGGCCGAAACTCTTCAACCTACTTGGGAGGGATTCATTAAGCTCGGAGACAACGAGGAATCAGTCAAGAAATTCTCGGACCGCGTACTTAGCCAAGGACTCAAGGCTTTTGACAGTGTAGATATTGAAGACGAGGACAAGAACAGATTAGTGCGAGCTGTTGAGTTGGGAAAGAAGTACAACCCTGGAGATGCTGGACTGTTCTCTAGTTTGTGGGTTGCCTCCCTTCCCAGTAGTGGGAGTTTTTAAGATTTGTAAGCTTACAAAGATGTTTAGGCTCTTTTTGAATCTTATAGAGCTTAAAAAGGACCAGGGTATGTACGTCGGCGCCGATGGCCCCCACGCTTGGCTCGAAGGCGGTGAGTAACCTTCCAAGTAACCTCATCGCTTTTACTAATATTGCTAAGAAATCGTTGAGCTTATGGCCATCAGCGACAATGTCCTCAATGTTGGCTTCACTTCTGACGACTCCAAAGATGATCCTTCATTGGTTGCCAAGGCTGTAACTTGCACCCCCAAAGCTATCAAGGACCTTCTATTGGATGCCTCCAAGTACTCCAAATCTCAAAATGGAAGGACAACAGTCTATTCAACTCCTTTTGAGGAGTTCTCTATCATGAAGATTGCAGGAGATGAAATCTTATCTCCTCTGGATGGGGCCGGAGTTGCGGTCGTCCTTGAAGGAGAGTGGACGGTCGAAGACCAAGAAGGAACAAAGCGAGGAGGGGAGGGTACTGATGGTGAAGGAGGTGAAGGCACTATTTGGTTTATTGGTTCTGCGACTGAAACGAAATGGACCGCAAAGGGCGGTAAGGGCCAGATCTGGATTGCTTTCTACGACAAGACTGCCAAGAAGGACGACGTCGGAAAGAAGTAGATGTAATTTGCGTTATATGTCGTATTATAAATATGAATACTTAGTAAATAATGCGAAAATGTTCTGCGGATAATCGCACAACTTCGTCTGTCTCCAAAGATCTAAATACGTCCAGCACTGCTGACGAATCCTTATGTATTGCATGCGTTACAGTCTACTCGGCCTTCTTCTTTCCTTTTCTGTCCTTATCTACCTCTCCCAAGGACAACCAAATGGCAACAAATGCTAAAAACGTCACACTAGTGCTGATGGCAGCGATGTAATAAGGCCAAGCGCCGGTAATGAATCGCGGGTACTCGTCATGTCGCAAAGGGACAACAGAAGCGGTAGAAGATGTTCGGATGTAACTCCATCTGTTAGGAAGATCAGTCTGCGTTATCAGAGCAGGGGGGGGGGCAAGAATGACTTACCCAGGACGCCAGTACTCAACGGCGAACTTGAACACACCATGTCTGTCAGGGGCGATAAATCTTGCCTTGTATGTTGTGGCATCTGCAGAGCTAGACGACTTGTCTTCAATCATAGCAGTGCGAATATGAGGATCGAGCATGGTGAAGTCCATTTGGATGTCATCTGCGTAGAAAGGACCCCAGGAGGAGGTGCCATTTCCATTGGTGACATGTTGAGCAAGAGTAAGAGAATAAGTCTAGGAAATGTCAGCAAAAAACATCTTCTGCAACATGTGTATAAAACTTACAATGTCATCTTTCTTTGTATACATCTCTCGAGGCTCAGTCTCGCCCTCTCGAAAATGAGTAGTGGACACGACCTTGATGACCCCGGTCTCTTGGAAAACCCATTTGGTAAAATCAGTAACGAAAGCCGCATTACCAGTCTCGACTCTGCAAAGGATCAGTGCATGGGGGGCAAGAGATTGTCTTGAGACTCACTTTTTCCCATCAATGGTCTCGACTGTTTGGCCCCAATATTTGTCACTAAACACTTCACCGCTACCCACAAAACCAGCCCTGGCGTTATCTCTGGTCTGTAAAGCGCTAACCAGACTGGCCTTCTTGCCCGTCTGCAATGCATCCTTGCTCTTCTTCCCATCTACAGCCTTCTCCCTTTCAATTTCATCGGCATTGAGGATTTTGTCTTGCCCAATGTATGACTTTTTAGGTGCATGGAGAACGTCAATAAGGTAAGGGTTCAAACCTGCCGAGTGTACTGTACCGGAGGGATAGGCGATGGGCCCACCAGTAAGAGTAGTGTCAGATAAAACGGCACCGTTTGAGACAGCGCATTCTGTAGGGGGGAGTAGCACGGTAGAAGCGCTTTCTCCAGAAGGATGAGAGAAGGAGTCGATGAGAACGAGATCAGAAGGGATAAATTCGAGGTCGTATTCTCTCAGGTGTTCTCGCTGCACTTCAGGAAGCTGTGGGGAGAGAATATAGAGAGCATTAAGGCCCTTGAATTGCGAATCAAGGATGGCCTTGGGTGAAATGGAGGGGGAGAAGTCTATCGCATATCAGCATGGCTATTGTGAATGATGAAGGTCTTACTCTTCGCTGTAGGAGCGAACATGATTAAATGATCGTACTGCGCTTCTCCAAACTTGACAAGATCGGCGTCTTTGGATTCGGGCTCCTTGAATGTAAGCTCAAACCCGCGCTCTATTTCGTCGTTAGTATATCACATCATGTGTGAGGAATTTTCGTACGTTGTAATGAATTCCAGAATTGAGAATAGTCATCCTTGGTTACTGCGGACTCGAGCACAACCAATACTCTGTCGCCTGTCGCTGAACGTGCAGAGACGAGACCAAAAAATGCCACAAAGGGCATAAACAGCATGCTCGAAGTCCTCATGGCTGCTTTTTCTTGACTTTGTATGGGTGTTTGAAGAGTACACTCTGAAGTAAAAGGGAGCACGGAATTGCTGCTCCCACTCGCTCGTCGCCTCCTCGTCGCTGCGGTCGTGACGTGGAGAATAATTACGTAAATTCACAAAGACGCGTCTGTCATGTTTGTCGTACGCGTTCGGTTTTTCGACCACCACGCATTCTTCGCTTGATTTTTATTCGCTTTTCTTCTATTAAATCATTTATCACCATCGTTATGTTCAGAGCGAGCTCTAGGCACACGACAAACACTAATTCGTCTCCTGAAGTCAAACTCAGCAAACGGAACTCCACTGCAAATGGCGTTCCCAGCGCGAGGTATTCCTTTCGACTCAACTTGTACGTCTAGCGCGTCTTGACATATAGTCGGAGCTAAATAACTTCGTTTTAGTTACGAACGACCGCCAGCCCTAGATATAACACTTGAAGAATTTGAGACATGTGCCATATCCCGCCTTCGGGTTCTTTCACATATCGAATCACTCTCTCATCGATCATTACCCTACGCCCAAGTGGCCAGTGGAATCGCGACTTACGCGAAGACGCACTTACCACTGTCCAGTAACACTGCGAGAAACGTCAACCTTGATGATGAGAGGCGCAGGGATGAAATCGGTCATTGGGTTTTGAGGCTGGCATTCTGTCGGAGGTGAGTCGCACGTAATGTGAGCCAGGATCAGTGGCAAATGCTGACGCATATCAGTCCTGATCTTCGACAACGCTTCGTCCGCTCAGAATTGGCGCTATTTAAATCCAGATTCGAAACAGATGACAAGAATGAGCGTGCTGCATTCCTCCGGTCGCTTTCCTTTAACTATGACACTGTTGGCGAAGATGAGAAGAAATTTCTCAAGGCAGAGCTTCAGCAGATGCTGCCCAAGGGCTCCAAGGAAGATGCGATTTCTGAGACATGGTTTAAGGTCCCATGGTATACCGTACCAGACCTTGTCGGTGCACGACGTGTGTTAGTTAAGGGTGGCCTTGCCTTTGTTCCCCAGTCCCTTCAGCTATCTCTCGTCCTTCAGGTCTTTGCCGATCGTCTGGAGAAGGCGCTTGAGTTTACAGCGAAGAATCTTCCAAGATTAGACGAGGACGAGCGTCTTGGACCCGTCATCGACCACCTCGCATCGTCATTCTTGTCTGGTATAGGCGCCTCTGACTATCAACCGTCAGATGAATTGGGCGACGGAATGACCGTCACAGCCGACACCATTGACGATGTCGCAAGAAAACATTTCCCACCGTGTATGAGGCATTTATATGAAAAGTTGAAAAAGGATCATCATTTGAAGCACTGGGGTCGCCTGCAGTTAACATTGTTTTTGAAAGTAAGTATTGTCTATTTTCTTGCACAACATTTACTGACCAGCCGTAGGGTCTTGGTCTGCCATTAGATCAAGCGATCCTCTTCTGGAGACGGTCGTATGGAACAAGTATGACAGATGACAAATTCAATAAAGAATACAGGTATAACATCCGTCACAGCTACGGGCAGGAGGGTCGTCGAGCCAATTATCCTCCAAAAAAGTATGTCATTTGCTTTACATGCACGAACTGGACTGACCGCTTGCAGCTGTCAACAAATTCTTACTCAAGATCAGCCAGGTACCCAAGACGCCCATGGATGTCCCTTCAGACATTTTTCTCCCGAAAATCTTACAACTTTCCTTACCAACACTTATCCCGACCACTTTTCTCGTACTTCTCCCGAAATGCGAGATATCCTGGATAGTGTCAAGGCAAGTCACTATCACGTAGCGTGCACGAGAGTGTTTGAGGTTACGCGTGGTGTGAAGAAAGGGGAAGGGCTTGGGAATGGGGAAAGTGTCAGTCACCCCAACAAATGGGCGGACAGAAGCCGGGAGTTGGAGAAGGAAGTTCTGGATGGAATAAAGAAGAAGGAAGAAGCCATGGATGTTGACTAAGACGTAAACTGGTCATTTGTCCTTGATTTGGTCTCTCGTCAATTATATTGTATCTGTAGTCTTCTTTCCATGCACTTTCTGCTCTCGTAAGCTCGGTTGCAGGTTGGCTGTCCCCGACGCACTGGACGACAGAAGAAGAGTTCGTTGGCTTGACTGGCGGGTTGCATCGGAAGGCGGGATCAAATGACGGAAGCAGCTGAGGGTGGCGAGAATGGCTTGCGCATCTCTTGGAGATCTCGTCGCTATGAGGGCCTGCGCTCCACCATACTAAGTTCCCATCTCCTATACTCGAGCTACTGTAATATACCGGAACACCAAGCATACACATCCCAGTGGACCATCAAATAGTTTCCGATTGGATATAATAGCATCCAAAGAACCTAGTGAAAGATTATTGCTGGCGACAGTTGGTGAGTGGCCACTTCCTCGCCTCCCCGATTGCGGATCCACCCCGCCTTTTGGCTCTTCGTCAGCATTGTAGAACCATCGTTAGGAAGTCGGGTTCTGGCGGACATACAAATCCATAATGGCTATCGACCGACAAGCCACAAGCATATTGTTGTATAGCGCGCAGACGAATGCTGTGCACACCCGACGCATGTTGTGGTCGAATCGCTGACTTGGTCCTGTTCTCATAGATTGTTGGACCCCGCAACACACATAAATACAGATTTCATTTTATCCTTCCAGTCACAACGACAAGGCTCAGCAACCTACCGGAGAAAAGAGCAGTCCTCAAATATCGCAAATTACAAGTTCCTTTCATTCCCTCTCACTATCCATCCTTCAACCCTTGTCTCTTGCCCCCACTCTCACATCACAACTTCATTTCAGTGTCACAAAACACACGGAGCGTCTGAGTTTAGGTAATCCTGCCTCGCAAAATAAACTGCTCTGTTCCTTGAGGATCAGCTATTTGAGGTGCTGCAGTTAAGCGGATATATGGTTAATCCTATTTCCACTCGCAGTCTTCACCTCTATAAATCTGTAAACCCGATCACAAAAGTCACCAAGCTTTTATACCAATTTCAAACAACCGCGCACTCTCGGAACCATCTGGTCAAAATGGATCAAGACCCGTGGCATCCAGATTTACCCAACCCCACTCGATCAGAGAATGATAATGGAGGCGGTGTCTCAACGTTATTACTGGTCTTCATACCAGTACTAGTGGTCGTACTCACTGTACTGGTAGGAATGGTAGTATTTTTGATAGTTGTGTTGTATGTACGTCGGAAGAGAGGCATTAGGTGAGTATTTTCTTATGGAAAGGTGTCCAAATGGAAGTTGACGGCCGTCAGATTATTGGAAGATGGCGGGCCATTAGATTTATCAAAAGGGGACGGCGTTGTTGGGGAAGGTGGTGTAGAAGGTGTGGAATCTAGATGGTTGGAAACGGTAGACCCGGAAGTTCGGGAGGCGTATAATCGTGCCAAGGGTAAGTTGATTGTTTTAACTTTTGAGCCGAAGACTGATCAACGATGTAGACTGGCAGTCACAATACCCTCCTACGTCCATCCCCACCGACATTACTCTTTCTCAGTTCCTGTCTATTCAAGAAAAGGGCGTCTCGGCTTGGGCGTTCGAGCCAGATTATGAAGACAATCTTTCCCTTTACGTGCAATCTCGTACGGAAATTACATTCTTGGCGGATGGTCCTGGTATGCCCGCTCGCGAGGGAGGTGGTAACAATGTCATGGCAAACTTACCTCTTCCCAAGCTCAACGAAGTGTATTATTGGGAAGTCAAAATGTACGACAAGCCGGTTAACACCGAGGTCGCTATTGGTCTCGCAACCAAGCCTTATCCATCGTTCAGGTTACCTGGGTGGAACAAGTACTCTGTCGCGTATTTTGCTTCGGACGGGTTCAAGTCGCACAATTACCCGTTTACTTCAGCTTCTTATGGGCCTGCCTTGGCTGAAGGTGACGTCCTAGGGGTGGGTTACCGCCCTCGAACCGGCACTGTCTTCTTCACTCGCAACGGACGTAAGCTTGAAGATGCTTATACCGGTTTGCAACGGCTCAATCTGTTCCCGACCGTCGGTGCTAATGGGCCTTGTACATTGCATGTCAACCTTGGTCAAGCGGGTTTCGTGTTTATCGAGGCAAACGTGAAGAAGTGGGGTTTGGCGCCAATGACTGGTACGCTTGCGCCTCCACCTGCTTATGGAAGCGAGCGAGGATCCATCTTGCTTGAATCAGGTTATGGTACGCCAGGTGCTGCGGTTGCTGGAGGAGCTGGACGACCTAATAGGCACAGTGGCATGGGCGCGCTGCTAGAAGCTGCTCGGAATAGGGGCACGTCAGGTCCGGGACCGCAGACACAGAGGACAAGGAGACACAAGCATAGGGATCACCGGGTACTTCCTACTGATCCTCATGTTTCCAGCCCTCTCCGTCCAATGGGCTCAGAGGCCGATTCTTCAAGCGCCGGTGCCACTCCTTCCTCTCCCTCTCCCGCTCCTGGTTTCTCTTCCTACGTTTCACCTACCGACAGGCCCTCTTCTCAAACTCGCGTCCCTCCATTTGTCATCTCTTCATCGTCGTCCTCCGCTTCCGGTTCTGTGGATGAGGGTGATATTGTCGATGGGGAAGACGAAAGCGCCACCACGCCTCTCGACGCCGAGTTAGATCGTGAGCAATCACCTATCGAGCATAATCCACCTACACCCAATCTTCTCGACATTTCAATGCACAGCATTCGAGGTCAATACTTTCCTAGCCAGTTCACTTCTCCTCAAGACCCTCCTGTTTCTCACTCTGTCCCATCGCCAGCACCAGGTCCTTCCAGATCAAATTCCGAATTTCCGCCACCACCAGGTTACGCTCCACTCGACCCACATGTATATGCAAATGGGTTACCGGCAGACTTGCCGGAAGACATGGTTAACCAGGCTATCGCTGCGATGAGCGAAGCGTGAGTCTTCTTTGCCCTCGTAGCCGCTGCTTTTGCTGGTCTGACTTGAACTTGCAGTGAGGTCCAACAAGCACAGACTGAGGCGCTCCCACAGACACAAGGAGGGCAGTCAATTGAGGAGAGTGGTGAAAGGTCTCAGGGACAAAGAGTGCTCGGATGGATCTTTGGTCGGTCATAAGAAATTTGGGGTTTCATTTCCTTTTTTCTTCATTCATCCGGTTCTTCTCTTTAAAACAAATATTTTGCTTTTGTTGATATGTCTAATTGTTCAAGAAAGGGATTGTATTTTGCACGAGATGCAACTGTTTGTCTATCTTCTATATGCATTTTGGAGTGGCGGCTGCAGAATTGTGCACGGTAGAGTAAAAATCTTTTAACTTTTAGTTGGTAGGACAGAAGATTACTCTATATAGAAGAGGGACAAATTATTTTCGGAAAATTAAGGAGTCCGCGTAGCACAGTGGTAGTGCGCTTGACTACGATCTTGTCCTTTGTAAAAGTGACTAGGACGACATCAAGAGGTCGCGATTTCGAATATCGCCGTGGATTTTTTACATTTCACTTTTTGGGCTGAGGTTTCGTATTTGGCACAAAAAGAATGCAAGAAGCCTTGCAGATACATCCGTTGCATAGACAGGCCCCTGCCTAGATCTCTTTGTGCAGACGGACGTTGAGATGTGAATGAGCCCTGCCTACAGAACAACAACATACACTTCATTGCCGCTGTTGTTGCGAATGAATTCGTAGTCACCTCCACTCTGTTCTCTGTCTGTTTGTTTGTTCCTCCACCTTTGCGCATCATATTGTCGACTGCCGATTTCATCAGGGAATTGTACTCATTCTCATCTATTTCACTTACATATTTTCAGGAAGTATACAATGCGCACCTAGCCATGTCCTACGTGCTGTCTCCATCCACTCTATCCCCGGTTTCTCATGCCAACACTCCTGCGACTCCCAGCCTCTCTCCATCTCCCTCACCAAACACTCAGCACCTCCTGCGTCCCTCCTCTAGTGGCTTGCTAATACCTACTGACAGGACTCAAGATGTTTTAGAAACCAAATGGCTTGGTATGCTAGGAAGGTTGAGAATTGAGCGCGAGGTTATTCTGAAAGGATATGCGCTGTACAGTTTGAGAAGCTGGTGAGTTTGAAACGTCCGCTGGCGAGAACTAATGGGGCAGGTTTTTGTCAAGGACACACTTTGCGCATACCATCGTCACACATACCGGGAAGCCCAATGATCAAGTGCGTCGTGTTCACTGATACGGGATAGACCTTTGCCAACCTTTGCGTAGATATCGGCCTATTTCCTCGTGCCTTCCCCTGAACTATCAGAGAGTGAGGGCGATGAGGAGATAGCCAACGCCATTCAGTTTCTTTCGTCCGAGACAAGATCACAGCCACGTAGAGTATGCCAATCTCTATAGTCATGGACCACTCGCTCACTACCTTTATAGACCGAGCTGGGCTTTTTGTTGGTGACCAGTCCTTCCGCTTTCGGACAGGATGTGTACGTTGTCTCTGTCCGACTTTGAACATGGCTAATGAGCAGAAAGAAACCCTGTTCCAGGAGGCGATTTCAGAGTGGCAAAATCATACATTGTTGTGAACACAGGTTTACGAAGATTGGGATGCGGAGGTCGAGCCGTGCTGGGGCTGGAGCCACCCATGTACGTATTTCCGTTAGAGCGCAATCAACTGACATCACTCTAGAGCGGCTCTACGGAGAAAGTTTCACGACTTGTACCGCGTTCCTGTCCCCGTCCACTCTGGTCCGATGTTTGTTAGAAATTCCTCCCCGTCGACGTCGCCTACGCGAAGACCATCTATATCTATTTCATCTCACAGCATACATTCTACACACCCTCATGTTTCCCCGCCGTCTTCTATTCGATCACCAGTAGCAAATGGCCATGACATAAATTCGGACCCATTCACATATCTCGTCATCGAACTGGTCAAACTCATTCAAGCGGCTTTAGCACTATGGGGCATGTTCCAAGACGTAGGAGAAGATATGCATGGACGTTTGATCGGGCCTGGGATGGAAGTTGATGGATTATTCTGCGACGAGACGAAGAATGCCATCTCCAGGTGGAGAAGGGAAATGGGGATGGAGCATGAAGAAAGCTTGAAGATTGAGGTACGTACTTCTTTGCCTTCCAAAACGTGTACTGACCCAAAGTAGAAGGAGACATCTGGAGGATGTATTGACCCCAAGACGCTATCTTCACTACTGAGCTCAATCACCAGCATTCACTATCAGTTAGATGCTCTAGATGTTGAACGAGTAAGTTGCATTACAAACTACAGGACTGACGGTGTAGCTTCCAAAAGATCCCTTCTCAAGTATTGGACGTACTCTCAAAACATGGCTCAGCTACCAAGAAAACGTGAAATCGGGCACGGATTCTCCATTTTTCTCCGTTCCTTCTATCCGAGCTTTGTCTCAACATTATCTTTCTGATCGATTGCACAAGGGAGACCATCTGCGGGTACAACGTCTACTCACAGGTGTGGCCCAGACAGCTAGTCATTTGTCGGCGAATCTGAAAGGTGGCGGTGGAGAAGAGACTTCGCTTCGTTGGAGGGAACACCACCTTCGTCACCGTCTAGATGAACAAGAGCTTGAAGATCCAGGTATGGTAATGATCATCCCTGACGACGAAATTGGCAGCATTGCGCCTCCCGACGCAATAACAACCCATCTTGAAGCTTACATCAAATGCATACTAAAAAGTAAGGAGAAAGAGTGGGATGTCATGGGCGCAAGGCGTATAGCAGAGCTATGGAATGGGAGTGTTGCAGATAGCGTTGAAGGGAGAAGAAAACGGCGTGGGACGCTGACACTCGGTATGGGTAGAAGCGGGATCCGAGAAAAAGAAAGAAGTGTGCTGCGGAAAAGGACAACGAGTCGGGATGATACAATGAGAGAGGAAGAAGGAGACTTGAAGGGAACGATCAAAGAGTTTTCTGAACGTGCCGGACAGGCATTGAGGGGAGGTATGGGTATTATGTCGTGAGTCTAATGTAATTTGCAGATTTAAACGCTGATTATGGGCTAGGAGGAAAGGAACGGCCTACGAAACATCAGATTCCGAAACTGGAGGGCCTAGCCCTGGTTCTCTAAGGACGACTTTGATGAGAAAAAAGCATGGGCCTGTACCGACTGTCATCGAACCGTGAGTTTACTTGAATTCTCTCGTTACTGATATCCTGGTAGCCCTGCAGAAGATGAGGATCACCTCGAACCTTCATCTGTTTCACCATCAACATCCACCCGTCATTTTTCCGCCCAACTTGCACCATCTCCTTTCTCCATTCCCTCCAAGCCTAATTTGCTTTCCAATACCTCTCGAACTCTAAGCCGTGCTCCTAGCGCCCGTCCTCCCACTATCATTATACCTTCTGGTAACGAGTCCGACGTATGGTCTCGTGTCAGTGGCTATCCTGGCAAGAGTCCTGGGGAAGAACGTTCAGATTTGGATCTGGGGCAAAATCATGTAAAAAACAATAGGGCAGGAAATGTCGGTGGTAGAGGGATGAGTAATGCTGTATCTAGACCGGCGTCTGAAAGGGCGATAGCGTGGCGGAACAAAGGGCGATCAACTGTGATGTTGAGGAGCAGTAGTGACGGCGCAGATGTGGCTCTAGATGAGACGGGGATGGAATGGGAAGTGCAAAATCCCCATGGAACAGGAAAACGGGAGGAGGAAGCGGTCAAACCTGTGGTGAGAAGGTGAATCATGATGTAGATATGGACGAACGGAGGCTGATGGCCAGTACAGACATTCTTTCAATGATCTGGATGATTACAAGGGTGCTCGAATGCTGTCACCGTGAGTCAAGTTCCAAGACATGTTGACTTTTTGCTGATGAAAACCACCAGACAACATCTTCAGATAGATGTGGAGATGTGTTCGGTCGTCCTGGAATTACGAGAAAAGGAGCGCCAGCTTGTCCAGAAGGTCAAGGACGTCAAGGTAGGCTCTTTCCCATATACATTACAGTCTGGTAGCTGATATCGTTGGGCAGGCGCTAGAAGAAGCAGTTTACACTGCGGCCTCCCAACTTGCGCAGGCTTCGCGTGCCAGACATGCTCATCTTGAAACTCTGAAATCCCAAGCAGAGATTTTGTGCGCATCCCTTCAAGCCTTGAAAACGGAGGAAGATCCTGAAGAACAGCTACCTTACGATCGCTTCCATTACTATCTAAGTGAGGAAACGCATCGAGCGGAGTTATTGGATGATTTGGGGAGGTTGAAAGAGATGTGGGAGAATGTGAGGAAGGAGGGTGATGAAAGAAGGAGAACCGTCGAGAGGAAGGATATCAAGAAGAGCTGGTGGTTCTGGTAGTCAAGCTTAGCCCAACTGAATGTAACATATTATTGTATGGACTATGTCATCACGTGGGAACAATAGCCTAATGGAGTTGTGAATTCATACAATATCAATAATGATGTGTTAATGAGATGTGCTAATGGAATTTCTTTTTCTATGGACGGGATGTTGTTGTCCTGTATCAGTCGCTCTGCTAACAGTTGCACACTAACACACCCGATTGGAGTTGAAATGCTGCAAAGGAAAATGACAAGTGCAGCCATAGAGTTTATATGCGATGTTCGGAGGAAGGAGGTTGAGGGACATGAGGCGGATTGGAAAGGGGAGCAGTGGTGGTTTGTGTTGAAGCAGGAGGGAGGGCAGAAGGATCCACAACATCTCCCAAACCAAGGTTCGCCATGTCGTCTCGAGCCATAAGGCCTCTAATCATCGTGTTAGCCCCGAACATAGCACAACGATCCCTTTGAACCACTCACTTGTCCATCCTGCATTCAAGATATTGTTTGGAGAATAATCTGCATTTACCATTATCGTTGGCATTCTCCTTCATACATTTGAGATATGAAATCATGAAGGCTTTGCATTCGCCTGAATGCATTAAATATATCAGCAATCTGTTTTAATATGACTTTAAGGCATATTAAATTGATACTTACCGTCATGATCTAAGGGGAAGGAGCCTCGAGCAGGGGGACTAGGCTTGAAGACATCTGCAAAGCCTGGTCTTCCGAATGACATGGGGAAGGATTGGCGGTCGAGTTATTGGGCAGTTACTGCGAGTGATTGACTTGCGAATATCTCGATAGCGGTGGACCAGTACGTGCAGCGGCAGATAAATCAAGTGCGGTTCGAAATAATTTGTTGCTGAGAAACCGACGACGGACTTAGAAGAGTAGCTTGTAAAATCCGAATTGAAGAAAACCAGGCAAGCGAAGACGAATGAAATGATGATGCAGGCTGCATGTGTTCCGGCTCAATCCGAATTGTCGAGTTCCACCACGAGTAGTACACATAGACTTGCTTTCCATTTTCTCTGGTACATGCACATTGCCTTGCCCTGCAGTTCATATTCATGCATGGAAGAAGACAAATGCATACAACATTGCTCAACAGTCCTTCGCCGGCTTACATTACTAAGTTACGTAACGTTGACATGACGTAGCGCCGCTGCTGACGGCGGCCGTCGAGCTGTCCTGCTGGTGCTGCAAGTGAGCGTTCCTGTGAGTTCTGCCTGCCCATTTCCATCTCACTTCTTCTTTCTCATCTCTACGATCCAAATAATCTACGGCCCATATCCTCCAGCTCACAACAATGCAGGCCATCAAACTCGGAAAGAAATACCCCGATCTCAAGCAGGATGAAATCTTCGACCTCATCAACAAGTTCAAGTGAGTGTCATAGTCCTCCCACGCCTCTTGCGACCGTCCGACCTTGAACTTGGATTTGAATGACCTGTGGACCCCATCCAGTTCCTGTCTGCTAATGTTAATTGATTCGTAGGCAAATCGATGTGGATGACAAGGGAAGCTTGGACAAGGCCACCGTTATCTCTGCGCTCCAAGCAAACGGCGAGGCGGATTATGACTCTGTAAGTAGTCTTTTCCTTGCCATCTACAAGCCTATGCACTTTTCTTGAAGCCATTCCATAAATCATGTAGCTCATATTATGTAATTAGGCTCGAGAGACTCTCAAAAACGTCAACATCGATGCTTCTGGACGAGTCGAGCTGGAAGACTGGGTGCAATTACACTCCTTGTTGAAGGCCGCCAAAAGTCAGCCTCTGTAAGTTCTTGCTAGTAATATCATTTGTACCATGGGAAACTAACGTCAATTGAGGCTGGAGCACAACAAAGGTAATATCTCCGTTCGCGGTACAGCCGGTACAAACGCTCAGCACACTATCAACGAGGATGAAAGACGGTCTTTCACTGATCACGTCAACACTGTAAGCAATATATCTAACGTTTCATAAAGCAAAGCTAAATGCACTATGCACTAGGTCCTTGCTGCTGATAAGGACGTCGGTCACCTTCTCCCTATTCCCACCGACACTATGCAACTGTTTGACGAATGCCGAGGTAAATTTATGGGTCATCACTAATAAGATCAGACTGACGTATGTTTAGACGGCCTTATCCTCTGTAAACTCATCAATGACGCTGTTCCCGAAACTATCGATGAACGAGTCCTCAACAAGCCCACAGTCAAAGCTGGCAAGGCCCGTCCTCTTAACGCTTTCCAAATGACTGAAAATAACAACATCGTTATCACCTCTTCCAAGGGTATCGGATGCTCTGTAGTCAACATTGGTCCCCAGGACCTTATTGAGGGAAGGGAGCACTTGATTTTAGGTCTGATTTGGCAGATCATTAGAAGAGGTTTGCTCAGCAAGATTGACATCAAGATCCACCCCGAGTTGTACAGATTGTTGGAAGATGAAGAGACCTTGGAGGAGTTCTTGAGGTTACCTCCTGATCAGATCTTGTTGAGATGGTTCAATTACCATCTCAAAGCGGCTGGATGGCATAGACGGTGAGCTCTTTTGGAGAAGAAGAAGTCAAAGGCTGACGTGTCACAGAGTTGAAAACTTCACTAAAGATGTCTCTGATGGTGAAAACTACACTATCCTCCTCAATCAACTCAAGCCCGACCAGTGCTCCCGATCTCCTCTTCAGATTTCTGATCTCCATAAGCGTGCTGAAGAGGTGCTTCAAAACGCCGATCGAATTGGCTGCCGACGTTTCCTTACTCCTAACTCCCTCGTTAACGGTAACCCCAAGCTCAACTTGGCCTTTGTCGCGAACCTCTTCAACACGTGGCCCGGACTTGATCCTCTTGAGGAGACTGAGGCTCCACCACCTATCGAGGACTTTGATGCAGAAGGTGAAAGGGAAGCAAGGGTGTTCACTCTTTGGCTAAATTCTTTGGATGTCGAACCTGGAGTTTACAACTTGTTCGAAGATCTAAAAGACGGGACCGTCTTGTTGCAAGGATTCGACAAGGTCATTCCTGGTTCCGTTATCTGGCGTCGAGTTTCCAAGCCTCGAGAAGGTCAGGAGCTCTCTCGATTCAAGGCCGTCGAGAATACCAATTACTCTGTTGACCTTGCCAAGGCCAACGGCATGCACATTGTTGGTATCCAGGGTTCAGACATTGTCGATGGTACCCGTACTTTGGTCCTTGGTCTCGTGTGGCAATTGATGAGGTTGAGCATCAACCAAACCCTTGCCAGTATTTCAAAAGACGGTAAGGGTGTAACTGATCAGGACATTATCAAATGGGCCAATGAGACGGTTAAGAAGGGAGGGAAGACTTCCACTATGAGGAGCTTCAAAGACCCCAGTCTCTCCAACGCTGTTTTCTTCTTGGACCTTTTGAATGGCGTCAAGCCGGGCATTGTGGACTATTCTTTGGTCACTCAAGGCGCAGACGAGGAGGAGAAGAGGATGAACGGTAAATTTATTGAATTAACATCGAAAGATTGGATGGCTAAAGCGTTGTTGTAGCTAAATTGGCGATTTCTATCGCGCGAAAGATGGGTGCTTTGATTTTCCTTGTGCCAGAAGGTAAGTCAAGGGTCTTGTGTATTGTGTTATGTTTTTTTTATTCTGATGCCAAAATATTATTGCAGATATTGTCGACGTCCGACCTCGACTTGTGAGTATCTTCCTCCCATGCACAGATCGATGGGTAGTGCTGACAATCATTTTGATAGATCCTTACATTCGTTGGTGCCCTTTGGAGCGCCTCTTTAAACCAATAGTCAACATTATTCGCTGAAGTCTCCTGGCATGATGTACAAAGAAATAGGGGAATACGTCGATCCGCTGTGTTACGCAAGATATCGAAAATATCTTTTTTAGTAATCGTTTGTCCAAGTAAAGCAGATTGCAGTATAAGACAACACTCCATTGGTAGTACTTATGCATAATAGGTTATCAAGCATTCATGTGAATTGATTCATCATAATTGGTTGTTTAACTTCTCGAGGCCGTGTATACATGAAGCTACTTCAAGTGCTACAAATGCTGCTCTTAATATTTGCTTTTTTCTCATTGTTCTGGATTACAATAGTTCTATATTTCGCTATAGTAGATTTACTCTGAAACATGACCTAGGCGTCATAGGCTACTCGGCCTCCTACAAAGGAGTACTTGTAGTTGGACTGATACCAATTTCGGAAGCTCTTGCGTCCAGCGATTTGGGGGATAGTGGCGTAAGAACCACCAAGCTAAATTATCAACAAGCATGAGCTTCAACTTTGATTTAAAGGTGGCATAAACTTACCACAACGAAGTGCTTCCCATCAAAAAAATCGGAAGAGTAACCTGGGTAGAGCTGTGAAGTGAGGAACCCTTCATACCCATCGAAAGGCGTGTCGGTCCATTCCCACACACCGCCATTGTGTCCATGGATGACATTTCCGGCGTTGTCGATGTATGTGTTGGTAGGGCTGATGGCGTGCTCATTAGCAATGCCTTGGATGACAAAGGTAGTTGTGGATGAACTCACGGTACAGGATGCCAGTTCTTGACTCCAACGTTATTCACTGCCCCATTCACTCTTGGTCCCTCTTCACTTTCCCACAGCTTTCTCAACTCAGCCTCGGTCGGCAACCTCCCACCCTTCCATTTTGCAAAGCCGTCTAACTCAAGCTTGCTAGCCATCAAGGGCCAACTGCCACCCACATCGAAACCAACTGGGCCGTAAAATGTGCGGATCTTCCATTCAGGAGTGTCGGTCTGACTTGTGTTGACCCAAGAAGCCGGGGCTGTCTCGCATTTCAGGTTGTCTAGGGCGCCAGTGGATGAAAGGAAAGAAAGATAATCGCTGTTGCTAATGGGAAGAGAGTCGATCTTGAATGTCTTGACCTGCTGACTGACGCGAGGATGTTCATTGTCCCATCCAAACTCGTGGTCTGCCCAAGATTCGCCAGTCTGGCATTTTTCATCATCCTTTTCAGCATCATCATGGCCCATCAAGATTTCACCACCTTTTACAATGAGCACCCTATTCTCAGCCTTAGCCGCAGCCCATTGTTCCTTTAACAACTCCCATTGCGGCTCCTTTACGGTAGTGGGAGCCCTAGTGAGGGGGCTCTGAGCGAGCATATAGAGCAGTGTCTCCGCGTGCATAGCTTCATGCTCAAAGCCCATGAACAGAACTCGTCCTACCCGCCTGTTGAGCGGCATCTTGCCAGAGGCCAAATCAGAATAGATGCCCAGAAGTCGTTGACGAACGCGATCTCGGAAGTCGAGGATTTGAGTCAAATTGGGCCAATCCTCTTCAGAGGCGGGTACCTCAGAGTGGTCCTGAGAATATCGTAAGCATGAAACACATCTCTGAAAAGACGGCAGAGCGCTTACATGACATTTCGTAGGATCGTCAACGTCGGGATCAATTCCTCGCTCAAAGATGTCCTTGAAATACCCTGGCTCAGTGTGACGACCCGTGGTCATACGGGTGAGATGAATGTCAAGAAAAGTGGGGCTATTTACGATATCAGCTGACCGCTAGATACTTCATCTGGCACGCAACTCACATGTGACCAAGGTAAAAGAGACAGATATGCCTCAAATCAATGGGTTTCTGATGCAAGAGCTCTTTGGGGATCATATCAAGTGTAATGCTGCCATTTCATCAGAACGCATACCCACCTGGGACAAGATACTCACTGATCCCAAAGCTTCCAAAGGGCAATCCACTCCTCCCACTTGGGTAATCCTTTCACCTTTAGCAACTCGCCGCCATTGGCGCTGTTGAACATGTTCAATGCAGAAAGCCTGTCGCTGGCAATATCGTTGGAAGCAGGAGCGATGAATCTAACTGAAGGTCTTTCAAGAAGCCAAAGGCGGTATTCACTGTTGGGTGCTTTCCACGAATTGATGACACGCAGATCAGCTGCAGTAAAGAGGTCCATTGCCTCTTTTATAGAGTACTAAAGGGCCCAAAGCCATGCGTCAGCTTCATGTCCGCATACACACGAGTTATTCCGAATTCAGGATAAAGGATATGGGAAAAAGGGGAAGCATGGGCTGGGCAGATTTACCTTGTACGACCATTCTATGTTGAGAAGCTCACCCTCCTCGATAGTAATGTCCTGATCGTAAGTAGGAAGGTGGATAGTCTGGCGCTCCTTTGACCGGAAGTACGCCTCATGCCTCCCTGTTTTGAAGATAGAATCAGCATCGGCAATTATCGGCAAATCTTCCCATTGACTCACCAAGCTCTTCGTTATAGCGCCCTACGAACTCGGCATTTCCTTTCGCCCCCAACTCTTGTTTAACGATGTCCCATCCATGCTCTTCGAATCTCTTGGTATGTCCGGCCGGATCATTGTATGCAACTTCAACCTTCTTGCTCCCCTCTTTACCCAACGCCGGACGACCGTCCAAGCCAAGGAGGAGTGTATCGCCAGCTCGCAAAGGCAAAGACTTGAGGAATGGCGCTGCAGAAGGCCGTTCAAAGTTGCCCAAAGATGAGCCAAGGAAGATGAAGTGCAAAGGACGGTCAGCTTGAGTTGGACCAGGACCAATGCCAGGAACAGGAGCCTCTCGAGCAGCACTTCGGGGATGGCTAGTTTCCTTCGAGACAGGCATGTGCTCCTCGGAAGGCTCAGAGGAATAACTGCTTGGACTGGAGCCCCCGTGAACGATACGGGGATCATACATGGCCGGCAATGGAGAAGGTGCATCTCGAGGGGTGACCAAATGAGTGGAGAGGGGGCTCAAAGTAGGACTACCCTCTTGGTAAGTCTGATTGGCAATCGGGATCGCTTGAGGAACGGAAGAAGCCGTCGAGTTGACGAACGGCTCTTCAGCAAAGCTTTCCGACTTGTTATTGAAAGATTTGCGCATTTGGGCCAGCTTTCCATCGCGAATGAACTGCAAACCAGCTTCATAATCACCGTGTAAGCCAACACAGGCGACTTTACCGTCAAGCTTGTCGCCAATTGCCTCATGCATCTCGCCGAGAACACGATTAAGCTCAGGGTAGGAAAGGTCAAGAGGATGGTAAGTGATAGGCGGGGGAAGAGTAGATGCGTTGGAAGGAGGGTCGGGAAGAGAAGAAGTTAATGCAGTGAGAAGGTGTGCAGTCTTGCGAAGAGCACTAAAGAAGCCGACAATCAGGATATAAGATCAACGGACTCATGTATCGAAGGACTTACCCAGCACCGAGCTCAACAATATCCCAGCCTCTTTGCCAATCCCCGCCCAAACCCTCTTCTCCGTTGACTCCGTGGTTCCATTTGCCTACGGCTTCATCGCCCCAACGAGCAGGCTTCCATCTTTTTTCAGGGGGATATTCAGTGCCATGGAAAGGTCCCTTGTTGTTCTTATGTGAGCGACTGAACCCCATACATTGAGCGATCTCTTTGCCATGAACTTTAAGAAGGTTTAACTCGTCATTGAAGAGGTAATATTCGGGAGCTTCAGCGGTAATCTTGTCGTAGAGTCTGCATTCCGCTGGATCAGCGATATCTTCTCAATCGAGCACCATAGTTTAGGCTGCTCACCGAAGGCCGGTCTCATCGTAAAGCACCACAGTAGGTACACTTCTCTTGAATGACCATTCGTTGTCCTCCTCCCGAACGCCGGGGATAATAGGCACATCGGTTCCTTTCAAAGCGGATTCGATCTCTGAGCGTAAGCTCCATGGTGAGGTATCTGAGTCCGACGATCCTGACAATGTCCGCCTAGTAGGAGGTAAGGTGAAGATTGCGGAAGTCATGATTTCGGTATTGTTGTTTGCTGTAGATTCAAAAGGTCACAATCAGTATTATGAACAGAATGGGTGCACTCTTGATCGGTATGTCATACAATAAATACGGCGAGTGCTAGAAAAGAACGTGGGTGGAGGATTTGTTCGATGGTCACGGACCGGGCATCGGCATGGCAAGACAGGAGAGACGACGCACATTATAGTACCAAACCTTTCAGGGGGATTTTAGCGGCACAGGTTGAAAAGATTGCGTTTAGCTGAGTAAGCCAGAGGTTAATGGCAAGTAAGAGCGCGGGGTGAAGGACAGATGTAATGATGGACGTCAACAACAATAATAATAGTGCAAATGCTTTCGACGGCGAAATGTCGGTTTACTTTATATACAAGTAGAGGTGCATTCACGTAACGTATCAATTGTATCCCTCGGAAACTAGGCACTAGGATACTGTAGTCATTACGCATTTATGCTTCATCGGCCCACAGCATTGAACTGCATAGCCCACGCCCACAGCACAACCTTTGCACTGGGATGCCTGCTTATTTAGATCACCAGCCACTAAGCCACCAGCTTGACATCGAGGGTCGAGGTCACCAGGCCGGGAATGATTTGGAATCAAAAGCGGGAAAGTGACGTCCTATGACGTCCAGAGATAACGTTGGCCCTGAAGATCCGGTAAGCCTCCACCGTTCGGGGCGTTGAACGGCGTCGGTTCGTTACGATCGACAAAACTCCTGCCCAGGCTTCTCGGTCTCTTCCCGCCGTCCGTTTCCCAACGGCAACTCCAGTTTCTCGATCCGATCGCATCTGGTGCGCTTTGCATGATCCTATTTTCTATTACACACTGGATAGATGTAAATGATTTATCCATGATATCTTCAGAGACGAGTCATTGCGTCGGAGGCATACGTAGGAAGTGCCACTCGGCGATACGCAGCTGGGGTATCGCCACTCATCATCAGTTACTTCCGTTCACCGAAGCCGGACGGTACGACGATCGTGTAGCTTCTGAAGATCAATCGCCGCCCGCTACTTCTATAATGTACGTCTGCTTATTGCTCTTGAATCTCTGAACGGTATCGCGGAGATATGAGGCTGCATTTACGACTTCACACCGTGATCGATGTAATACTCTCAATCGCCACTGAAGTCATCTGCCCTTGGGACGCGGTTAACAAGGATCAAATATCAAAGTCCCCTCTTTTGGCCGGCCGATGGTGGTCGCGCCAACAGCTGACTGAAATCGATGCTGTTCCTGCACTGCAGCTTGTGCAGGGGGGTGCTGCATAAGATTACCGACATGGCACATGGAAGTTCGAATCTGCGTTACTTTTATTAACAATAAAGTACCCAGTAATAATGACGTGAATGTACTGCTGCTGATCTATGTAGACGATTAATTCCATCTTTTTTCATGGGATTGCTACGTCACAAGACATGCAAAAAAGCTTATTAACACCATACAAACGAAAACAATTCGATTCAAAAGTAAAGGAATCAAGAGTAAAAAGCCACAATTCAAACTCCGGATGATACAACTTTAGGTACTTTGGCTCCTTGTGCTGCTCTCAGCAGACTCGATTTGGTAGCTGCTGGTCCAACACCAGGCGAAGCTGGCACCTCTTTGCTTGTGGCTGACCGGGTAGATGTTCTGTTGGTTACGCCTGAGGCTGCAAAAGAAGATCTTGGATTGGACGACGTGGAACTAATGGGGCTATGCCCTCTGGTTTTGAAAGGTGATGGCGATGGCGAATATGAGATTGAGGAGTGGGATGAATGAGGAGCTCGGAGCAGGGCTGCTTTATTCAACCTTGGTGTCTGCCAGCGACTGTCAACAATTTATGGAGGGGAATTAAAATCTCAGACTCACAATACTAGGTGTGCCCAAACTTTTAAGTGGCATCATTTCGGATTTTCGAGGAAGCTTGGACTTAACCCCTTTATCGCCTCCCTTCCCGTTTACTTCCTCGCTATGTCCAGCAAGAGACATCGATTGTGTCGTGGAAGAAACACTTGAGACTGATTGCGGAGATTTGATACCCGTACGGAGCATGGAGGACTTGTTTTGTCGTGGTGTCTAGATTTCTGCAGCATCAGCTTCCTTCTTCCTTTTTATATGATCGAACCATTATGTTACTCACGATGGACGGAGGGGCGAGGCTGGTGGGCCGAGCAATGCTTTTTCTTCTACGCTCTCTCTCTTCCATTTCGCGGGATTTATTGGCCACGGCCATCGTCTGAGGGTCTTTTTTAATACTCTGCGGTGTTAATTGCACCCCAGTCCTGAGCTGAGACGTCCTTGTCGATCGAGGGGTAACTGAAGGAGCGGCCAAGGAAGGTACTTTCTGTGATACCAGTTAATACTCGCCTAGGTTACTTTTAGTTCACTCACAATATCCAGGCCTGTTCTCTTATGCCCTGGTGTCCCCTTGCCTTCCTCCGATTTCTCTGTTATTTCCCTCTTAGGTTTCACATCCTCCCATTTCAAACCCAGCCTCAAGGCCGCAGTCTTGGTCATTCTAGGACCAGCATTCCCTTTGTAAGTGCTGTTGGGAGCTGGCTTTGCCGTGAACCCTCCCTTTGGTATATTTTTGACAGTCTCCTGCACTTGTTTCTGAGCAATTGACGATAGTATAGGATCATTCTTCACATCTGTAGAAGTTAGCGAAGAGTTGTCAATGAAGTCGGTTGTGATGTTGTCGACCGAATCGAGAACGGCTTCGACGAGGTCTTCGTGTTTTGGTGCCTTGGTGGCGGGGATAGTGATGGAAGTATATGGGGAAGTATCAGAGTTGGAAGAGGGGATTGTAGTGGTCATGACGCCGGAGCAGATGACAGAGATGAGGCACAAGAGATGGCAGGTGTGACTTCGAACCCAATTCTACGTTTTTGTCGTCGAAAGTAGAAGATCAATTGCGCGGGGATATTCTGTGGGCAATAGACGTGAGAAAAGCAGATCTCCTTTGGTTTACTATTGTTTGCTGTGTTGTCTCCTAGCAATGACCACAACAAGCAACCAATCGGCCCCTGGCTCAATTTCTGTCAACAAAGACAACAAGTCAGGCACGGTCGCGTATCTGGCCTCGCCACCAGATCGCACGCTGTGTGTGAGTGGCAGTGATCCATACTGTGTTTCTACAACTTCCTTTCCTCAGCTTTGAAGCGACATTGCTAGCTGCACAGCAAGAGACGGAGGATCGAACTGGTCCCTTTACAGAGAAGAATGCGAAATGAGGTGGCGACATTGAACGCATGAGAACTGAGGAACTGCTGGTTGTTGGCTTATCATTATGGCACCTTATTCAGCCCGCCCTTAGAGTGCCCCGAATTGCCCGACATAGTTATAATAGACTACCATGATTACGTGTTGCATCATTGAAACTGGTGTCCTTCTGAGCCGTGAACCGGAAACCGACCGGATCGCACACCATCGTTGCACCGGACTCGCCTTATCAGTTCAGTTGCCACCACACGCACTATATATACACTTCCCCTCTTTCTCGCCCCCTCATCTGCCTCTCCATATCTGTTCCATAAACTCCTAGCTCGGTTTCCTTCTTCCTTCTATACGTTACTGTAGCACTACCGTAGTATCGCCACCATGCGCTCCTCCGCGCTCATCGCGCTTCTTCCTCTCCTTGCCACTCTGGTTACTGCTCGTCCCCATCATCATGAGCACAAGCACAGTGCATCTAGAACTCGCAAGTCATTATCCTTTGGACCTGCTCATTCTCATGCCTCCTTCGAGGTTCTTGATGATGCTGTTCATGCCATCGAGCCACGTGGCCTCATAGGCGAGCCTATCGATGTCAACCGAGTGGCTCAAACCTTCCTCGGATCTCAGCTGGGTGCCCAGGAGGGCGAAGGATTCTACATCCGAGAAGACGTAAGTGTTTTGCTGTGACTTTATTTTTTACGGGAACTATCGTGGTATCCGTTCGCTGGACAGTTCGACGGACGACATGACACTAACGTTTCGCAGAGCTATACCGATGCCCGAACCGGCGTGACCCATATCTTCGCTCGTCAACTCCTCAATGGTCTTGAAGTGTCTGATGGCGATATCAACCTCAACATTGACCGTGATGGTCGAATCATATCTTGGGGTAATTCTTTCCACCCAGGATCAGCCCCTAGCCTTTCCGACATCCATTCTTCCTCTTCAGGAGAAACTGAAAAGGTCTGCGCGACCCTTCACCAACAGCTTGACGAGCACAAGGCCCATTTGGCTGAGCTGAAGGGTGAGACCGGCGTCTGGGGACTTGTTAAGTCAGCCGCACAAGTTGTCCTTGGTTCTTCCTTGCCTCAGGGTGAGGTTGACCACCACGAGATCAAGAAGGTTCACAAGTCCATGAGACACATTGAAAACCACTTGCATGCCGTGTGTCGCCAGTCCGCTGCCAGCACCCAGTCTATGCTCTCACCGGTGGAAGCCCTTGTTTCTCTTCTTCCCCGTCTCTCTCCCATTGATGATCTCGAGGACATTTCACCTTTAGACCTAACCTGTACACCCCACCACACTCTCAAGCCCAAGCCCGCCTTTGCTGAACCTCCTACAGAGGTCATTTCTGGCGCCGCTCTTTCCAAGGCTGGCGTTGTATCTGATGTCTCTGCTCGTCTCATGTACACACAGGTCTCTGAGGGTGCTCCTCGCCTTGTCTGGAAATATGAGGTTGAGATGAAGGACAGTTGGTACGAGGCTTATGTGGATGTCCTCTCTGGCGAGCTCATTCGAGTGGTAGACTGGGCGAGTGACTTTGACATTGATGAACTCAGGGAGAAAATTGAGATGATGAAGGGCGGCAAGCAGAAGCCTTTGCCCTCTCCTCCGAAGACGATTAAGCCCTATTCTTACCAAGTCTTCCCTTGGGGTGAGTTGCTTAATCTCGCATTACCCCCATCATGCTAATGTAATGTGCGTCAGGTATCAATGACCCTGTTTCCGGCAACTTGTCTGTGGTGACAGAGCCTTGGGACACAGTTGCCTCTCCTCTTGGGTGGCACACGTTCCCTACCTCCGCTAACCCCTGGGACGTCACTATTCCTGGTCAGACTACGAATCACAACTACACCGTTTTCAATACTACCGTTGGTAACAACGCTTATGCTCACGAAAACTGGGAAGGCCGCAATAACTTCTTGCTCAACTCCCGACCTATCAATGACTCTCACATTTTTGTGTACGACTATGGGGAGCCGGAAGGCCTCGCTCCGAAGGAGTATGTCGACATGGTTGTCACTCAGCTCTTCTACACAGCGAATATGTACCACGATCTTCTCTACCGTCTCGGTTTCGATGAGATCTCCGGTAACTTCCAGGCTTACAACTTCAGGCTCGGTGGCAAGGGTGGCGACCCTGTCGTCTGTAATGCTCAGGACGGAAGCGGTTACAACAATGCCAACTTTTTGACTCCTCCGGATGGTCAGGCTCCTAGGATGAGGATGTACATTTGGGACACTGCTACTCCTTATCGAGATGGTGACCTCGAGGCTGGTATTGTCATTCACGAGTACAGGTAAGTCTACTTGACACTTTTTACTTCACTATATTAACAGGCCACAAGCCACGGTCTCTCAACTCGTTTGACTGGTGGCCCAGCCAACTCTGGATGTCTCGGCTACGGTGAAGCCGGCGGAATGGGCGAGGGATGGGGTGATGCTATTGCTACCCTTGTCAGACAGGTTGAGGAGCATAAGAACTTCGAGTAGGTCAGATAATCACGCATGTTCCTGCAGGAAAATTGATTTGTAAACTTGTAGGAACGGCACCGACGTTTTCTCTATGGGCGCCTGGGCTGCCAACACTGACCGAGGTATTAGAAACTACAAGTACTCTACCAATTTTACGATTAATCCCTCTACGTACAAGACCTTAGACAAGCCTGGTAAGCACGATTTTGAATGATGTCATCAAGCAGACAGCTTATATCCACTGAAGGTTACTGGGGTGTTCACGCCATTGGTGAGGTATGGGCCGAGTTCCTCTTCGTCTTGTCTCAGCGTCTCGTTGAAAAGTACGGTTTTGGCACCACTCTTTTCCCTCCTACCGATACTTCGAAGCCCAACGACTACTACACCAGGACTTCCGAAGAGTCGATTGATGCGGGTGGTCGATCCCTTCCTCTTGTCCCGAAACACGGTAATACCCTTGCCATTCAGCTCATCGTTGACGCCATGAAGCTTCAGCCCTGTAGGCCATCGTTCTTCGATGCCCGTAATGCAATCATACAGGCCGACCAAATCTTGACTGGCGGTGAGAATGCCTGTTTGATCTGGGAGGCCTTTGCCGAACGTGGTTTGGGTGAGGATGCGGCTGTTGTTGGCCAGACTCCCTGGGGTGGTGGTGTTAGGAGCGACGGTTTCAGGGTCCCCAAGAAGGTCTGCGGGTCCAAAAAGGCTTGAAAATGCTGTATTCTGATCTAGAATTTACCCCGTTCTACCAAAGCTAGAATCTGTACTTTGAATTTTGTACGATAGCATGTGTATGATCTTTTTATGTTCTGCCATTGATCATCTTGCAGATTGATCGTTGTAGTCGAATAGATCTTTGTTGGAGCGGATTCTTAAATATATGCAACGATATACCGCGAGAAAGAAAAGCGTGAGGACTCGCTGTAATCGGATATCGATATTTTTGACGAGGTAGTAATTCGGTGCCTGGCGTTTGTAATGTGATAGGTGCTCGCTTAACGCTGCGAAGAGCAAATAACAGTGTCAATGGTGTCTCATTCGACGTTTGACATTTCTCCAGCAGCGAGGCCACTGTTCAACCCCACTTATTACTCAGCCCCTATATCTTCGATAATTCCCTTTCTTCTCCATATTCCGCTTTCTTAAAGCTCGCGGAACCTTCGGAAATGGCGGATGAAGTCCAAACAAACGCTATGGAGGATGTTCTTTTTGGCAGTGTAAGTTCTACAATCCTTGCGATGTCTGGCGGCTCGAAGACACAGTGGCAACTAATGCCTGGGATCATAGGCTGCCGGTATGGTTGCAAAACTTTTCGAGCACCCTTTCGACTTGAGTAGGCGCCGCTTTTCAACAGATTCGTAGGGGAGAAAATATTCATATATTGTCTTAATAGTAAAAGTCCGACTTCAATCTCAGCCCACGGACCAAGCGCTCAAATTTACCGGCCCGTTGGATTGTTTCAAGCAGACAAGCGCAAAGGAAGGATGGAGGGGTCTCTATAGGGTAAAGGTCTTCACATAAGATCTACGTGGCAATGTTGACAAATTCTAATAGGGTATCTCTGCGCCTATAGTGGGAGCTGCTTGCGAGAACGCCACCCTGTTCTTGGCTTATAACAAATGTAAAGAGGGAATATATCTCTTACGGCCTGACGGCAAAGGAAAAGACAGAGAGTTCAACATGAAGGAAACTGCCTTAGCCGCTGCTGGAGCAGGATCTATCGCGAGTTTCATCCTGTAAGTGCTTGAAGGAGTAATGTATAAGTGCATCTAACGTCTGTTATAGAACACCTATTGAGCTCATCAAGTGTCGAATGCAAGTGCAAATGCTTGCTCGCGAAGGCGCTTTTGGTGCAGCCCCCGTTACCGTCCCTGCCCCTGGTATTCATCCCTTTGCCACGACTCCCAACCCTTCTGTTCCCCATGTAGCCCCACAACTACGAGCAGCAGCACCTCTTGGTCCTATCGCCCTTATTATCGATACTGTTCGTCAATCAGGCATCCGAGGCCTATGGCTTGGTCAAACGGGCACGCTTCTACGAGAGACAGGTGGCTCGGCTGCGTGGTTTGGGTCTTATGAATGGGCCGCTCGGTGGTTCATGGCTCGACACCAAATCACCATTGGTCGCGAGCGAAAAGCTACCAAGTCTGACCTGACAGCAGTGGAGCTTATGGCTGCTGGTGCCCTTGCAGGCGTGTCCTACAATGTCGTGCTCTTCCCTGCAGACAGCGTCAAGTCTTCCATGCAGACATCTGCGGAACTTAACCCGGACAAGCCACCGCCTGGGTTCTGGCCCACCGCTAAGAAGATTTGGAAATCCAGAGGGATCAGGGGGATGTACGCTGGGTGTGGTCTGACAGTACTGAGGTCTGCGCCTAGCTCGGCCATGATTTTCTACATTTACACACGATTGGAGAGCGAATTTGGTGGATTTTTGAACCAAGATATTGCATAGATGTGTAACATTGTGACGGAAAGCCAAAAAGAGTATGCTGGAGGGTTGTAGAATAGATTGTAGAATGAGCATACATATTATTTCAGCATCGGTCGAGCATCAAAATGTATGCATAACTTTTTCGGCTGTTTGCTTAGTCAGCGGTAACATCCACCTTGTTCGCTTCGTTCATCATGTTCAATCACTCTTATTCGTTTTGCCGCCGTTTCCTTATGGGTTATCTTTCGCCATTTCCCAGATAGTGCATTTTCACTCCTTTGTTCTTTCATCTTTATTCGCAAAATCTTACGCCATCTGCATCGCTCCATCCCAGCAAGCAATTCGCAGGATATGGCGTCCATCAACGGGACATCCTCATCGCCCGTCGCGTCGACTGCCAATGGAAAGGGTTCGCAGCCTCACACTTCGAACAATACATCAATGCAACCACCCTCTCTACGAAGCCAGGCCTCGATAGACCTTACTGGAGATGATTCAAGTGGAGAAGAAGTCGTAGAAACACCTAGACTTGGAGAATCATCCATCATACGGTCTCCCGAAGCCTCAGGCACTATGTTCTCGTTCGCCCAAAACGCACAGGCCCCTCAAAGCGACTCCCCTTCTGCCAGTTTGCACGCTCCATCCTCGAGCAGATTACCTTTCACAATAGATCAACGACCGTCAGCATTCAACAGTGATGGAATCGCGTACGCAAGGTCCGGTACGCAATCTCCATCTGTTTCTGCGTCGTTTGGAACCATGCCAGCTGGTCAAAATTTGGCTGGTTTTGGTCAGTACGCATCGCAGCCTTCTGTGTCGGGATGGACGCCTGGAGGGTCTTCATCGCATCATGTGAATGGCGACGATAGCACCAGTGCCTTTTATGCCAATGGCACAGACGCTTCTTCTGCTATCGACTTGACTAGTCGAAACATACCATCTCCGCCATCCATAGACGAAAAGAAGCCTCTTTGTATCGGATCGCTCAGGTCTAATGCCTTGATGCTGTATCCCTGTCCTGCAGTTGTGGTTGGAGCGCAACCTCCTCCTGGGAGTAAGGAAAGATACGATTTGGTGGTGTATCGAGGCGTTGAGTTCCTAAAGGTCAAGCTCAAGGTACATTTTATGATGAGTAGCTCAGGAGCAAATTGCTGACTTTCCTTTGTTCTATAGTACCGTGCCGCGGGGACTCTTTCCAGGAAGGATGATCCGACGTCTGTCCTACAGCGCGATACCATTCAGGTCCTGACTCGTACGTGTGCAGTTAGATTTTCCCCCGAGGAAGGCTAAATCTCATTGTAGCCTCTCTAACCACTTATGTTGGAGACCTCGACTCACGAGTTGCTGTGCACCTTGCAAACCTCATGTCTCGAGGTCTTTGTAGGTTGGAAGGATTTGTTCCTCGTCTTCATCCAGACGCTGTACGTTCACCATCGTTATCATGTTGATGAACACTGACCATCTTGTAGCCCCAGTTTCAAGTCCGAGTGGATGTTCTTGTTTTCACACTCCCTTCTAACGTCCAATATATCGCCAATTTCCTCGTAGGCTACAGCCTCTTTCTCCTTGATCCTGTACCTCCTTACGACCCTTCTCGACATTCCGACCACCCATCATACCAGAACGGCCATGGAAGTGGTGAAGCGGCGATGCAGCTTTTGGCATATGCTCAAAGACGAGCGATGGGAGCACCAGGCAATGCGGGATCGGAATTTGTCTTCTCAGACAAGGAACGAGAGAAGGCTACGCAAGTCGAAGTGCAGAGAAAACAGGTTGATGAAGTTTTCAAAAGCTTAGATAACGGGACAGAATTGGAGCAGAGTGATCCAGGTAAGTGCAGCATATCACACGTTATTGGATCAATCTGACATATGAACTATAGGCCCCTTAATTAAAACTGATCTTTTCCCTCATCAACGCAAAGCATTAACATTCTTTCTTGCTCGAGAGCAAGACTCTTCCTGTCTGAAACAATGTAAAAAAGCCGCCAAGAAAGCATTAAGAAAGAAGAGAGGTCATACTGCGGATGCCGAAGCCGAGGAGGAAAAGACAAAAGGGAAGGAGAAGAAGAGGGATGAGGAGGACGGAGGTAATTCTTTGTGGGAACCGGTTAAAGATGACAGGGGCAAGGTCAGGTCATGGAAGAATAAGATCACAGGTGAAGATTTCAGAGGCAAGAAGGGAAAACCTGCGGAGAGCAAGGGAGCTCTGCTAGCTGATGATGTACGTTGCTTGTTCGTCATGTTTTTTATCTGCTAACAGAATGATCTTAGATGGGTCTTGGTAAGACTCTATCCGTCGTGTCTCTCATCGCTGCCACTCGGAGCTCTGCTAGAGAATACGCTAGGACCAAACTCGAATCAACAATTTCTACCAACGAGGCGAGCGACGAAGAATCTGACATCAAGGCCGGTGATTTCAAGACCAAAATCTTTGGGATGCCGTCTATCGATGAGCAAATTGCTGCGGATACTGCCAACAAGAAGCGTAAGCGCGACGATGATCTCTTCAAAAACCTCTCCGCTCGTCGCTCTCGCATCACGACGCGTTCCAAAGCTACTTTGCTCATTACCCCCATGTCGACTATTGCGAACTGGGAGGATCAAATCAAAGAGCACTGGAATGGACCTGTAGAGATTGTTGGTGGAGCTTCGGGAATGATGCCGCCTAAAAAGATTGAACGAAAGTGGAAGCCTCCTAAGGGTAAAGGGCAAGAATCGTCGGAGGACGATGACCTCGAAAACTTTGATCTGCTGCGAGTTTACATTTACCACGGCCCATCACGGCGCCCAGATCCCAAGTTTATTTCTGAATTTGATGTTGTAATTACTTCATACAACACCCTTGCTAACGAGTTCTCCAAGCAAAATGGCGCTTATGATACCGAAACCAACACTCCTGGAGAAACAGCGAATAACAGTGGAGATGAAGGAGCTGAGAATAAGAAGGTCGCTGATTCAGAGATCAAGCCTGCGGAGGTCGCTGCGTTGATGAAGAGTGGCAAGAAAGGAAAAGGTAAAGCCAGGTCAGGCGATCAGACCAGCCCTTTACAGGCTATTGACTGGTTCAGGGTCGTTCTTGACGAAGCTCAGTGAGTTTTTTTTTCTATTACTATCCGGCGTTTGTTGACTGACATGGTCAAGTTATATCAAAACAGCGTCTACTGTCGCTTCTCAGGCTGCCTGTTATCTTGAAGCCGATCGTCGTATAGCACTCTCGGGTACTCCTATCCAAAACAAGATTGAAGATGTCTGGGCGCTATTTAAGTTCTTACGCATTAGTCCTGTGGACGATAAGGATGTCTTCACATCATACGTTTCCTCTCCCTGCAAGTATGGCGAGCAAATCGGTATAGCAAGGCTACAGCTTGTCATGCGTTGTTGCACTCTTCGTAGAACGAAGGAGTCCACTGACGAAGATGGCTCCAAGATCCTCAATTTGCCCCCTCGAAGCGAACGACAAATGTGGCTCACTCTGCGAGACGACGAACGCAAGATCTACGATGAACGCGCGAACAAAGCCAAAGACAAGTTTGGTGAACTCAAAGCGAACAACGAAGTTAGTAAGATGTACGTCAACATGCTTCAAGAAGTCCTTCGGCTGCGACAGATTTGCAATCATGTTGATCTTGCCATGGAGGGGCCAGTGGAGGAAGATTATGATGGTACAATTATGGACTACGAAGTGGCTGTACAAGGTATTGAGCGAAATGGTCTTACCCAACCAAGGGCGGTAGCTGTTGTGTGCTCAATGAAGGAAGGGGAGGGTGCCACATGCACTTCTTGTGGGCTCGACTTTGGAGATTGGTTCCCTTGGGTGGGTCTGGGTGGTGTCGAAGAGGAAAAGGAGAAGCCCAAAGTGAAAAAAATGCCCACGAAACCTCTTTTGACAAAGTGTCTTCATCTCTATTGTGAGCCATATTCCGCTCTCCCCTTCTTCAAGCTTGCTGACGCTAGCTATAGGTCTAGTATGCTTCAAGGCGCAAATCTACCCAGAATATTCAAAGCGCATGAAAGGCACTCTGGCACGATCGTGTCACTGTTGCAACACAATGATCCGTCTACCGAGCGACGTCATTGAAGTTATCCCTCCAGACTCCGCAGATGCTTCGGAGCAAGCTGTGGCGGAGCAAGCTCCTCCCAAAAGGGCAGCTCGCAAGAAGTATATAAGGCCTCCAGGAGAGAAGCTTAACTTATCGACCAAGATGCAATTCTTACATGACGAATTGCTGCGATTCTCGAAGAAGAACCCACACTCGGCTCATTACGATCCGTTCTCATTGGAACAAGACGACGTAGAGGAAATGGACGCTGAAGGCAAGCCCGTTGTAACCAAAAGCATCGTTTTGTAAGTCCAGGCTTTCTGTTGTTTAAATCCATTGTAACTAATTTTGTCACAAAGCTCTCAATGGACTACTATGCTTGATCGGTGAGTAAAGGTTTGTATCCTCCTTGTCCTTGACTAACAGATTCATCATAGGATTGCTGACATGCTTGACGAGACCAACATCCGATACGCTCGATTAGACGGTACTATGACTCGAGATGAACGTTCAAAAGCCATTGATGCTCTCAAGTTCAAGAAAAACGTCGAGGTCCTACTGGTTTCCACGAGAGCTGGTGGTGTCGGATTGAACTTGACCGTCGCATCCAGATGTTACCTTGTGGATCCCTATTGGAATCCATCGGTCGAATCTCAGGCGATTGATCGCATTCATCGAATGGGCCAGACACGGCCGGTCGTTGCAATCAAGCTGATGATCAAGGATTCTATCGAAGAAAAACTCGACAAGATACAGAAGAAGAAGGCAGAGTTGGCTCAGCTATCTTTGAAGAATATGAGCAGGAAAGAGCTCATGGCGCAGAAGGTGAGTATTTTCAATCAGACAACGCGCTCCACAAAGCTAATTGTATGTATTACTAGTCGGAGGAGCTTGCCAGTTTGTTCAATTGATTCCTTGGATACGGAGATGTTTATTTTGTAGCATTATCATATTTTATAACAGCATTGTCGTCCGTCTCTTTCTTTGATTTCCGGGTTTCCAGTTTTTGGGCAATCATGAATAGACAATACATATTACCAAGACGTACCTTTTGAGCACCATTAGGGGTCCGCAGATGATAGTCGCATATGAAAACTGCTCCTGGGACAAGAAACAACCTTCTATCACGTCGAGCGTCACATGTTGTGGAACCATGCAGCCCATCAAATATCAGGCAGTTCGTGCTCTCTGATAAAAGAAGATACAGGCCGCAACACGAGATAACATCGCTCTTTGCTTGTCACAATCAAAGCTTTGCCTTCATTTCTCCATCTTCCCGCCATTCATTACACAACTCTTCCGCCTCGAGCGCCCTACGCAAAGGACTCTGAACATGCCGTATCTCAAACTCTATCCGTTCTTCCATACTTCTCTGTCCAGGCGCCATTACGGGGAAGTCTGAAAAACGATTATAGGCCACTGTTGCCGTCTTGATAAGTATAGCCCTGCCGTGTGACAAATTCAGTGCTCTCTTCAAGTTGTCAACGATAACGTTCGTTACAGGAACTCACGCTGTGAGCCCATACACCGGCTTTACTCCATTTGATTCCCTTCCAGTCAAGAATCTATGCATTCTTACCATGCCCTCGCCCCATTTGACGTCTCGATATCCATAGAACTTCCCCTCCTTCCAACTGACATGACCTTCATCTTCCGCGTACGCAATCGGCGGAGGCGGTGGAATGGACTCGATTGTTCCGGGGGGTATTGAAGCAAGACGATGGAATATACTGTACTGGAACGACGGTATCTTGGAAGGTCGAGAATGTAGGAATGATGCTAGCGGCATGGAAAACAAAAGGGAAACTTCAGCGGGGTTAAGGAGTGGCGTCAAGGTATAATCCGTAATCAGGAGGATAACACTTGCACAAAAGATGAGCATTTAAATGACCAATCAGACCCTATCTTATCACCTACGGAGTGACAATGAGTGAGTTACCGGTCAGAAAAGAGTCGAGTATACAGAGCTTGCGAACTTTATTTCGGTCATTAGGCAGCCCAACCTACAAGACAATAATTGTTCAGTCGTGTTTGGTTGCTGATTGCAAAACCCTACCTCTTCATACGCCTCTCTTCTCTAATAAAAGCCGTCAGCTGAAATATATTTATTTTCTCTAGTACACTCACGGCTGTACCTTCAGCATCTATGTCTCCTGGTTCATACTTACCACCCGGTAAGGCGGTATCATGAGCGAACGTTCGCATATTGCCTGCTCTCCTACATCCCACCAACCAGAGAGTTACTGTTAGTTTCGGGGTTAATAACATAGGAGAGAAGTTATATCATACGTTGACAGGAGCACATAAAGGTCTCCTAGTCGGCCCACGAATAAGCTACTCTCAGTCAGGAACAGTACAACGAACGGTGCCAGACATTTATCTGGTACATGATGGGAGTCGAATGACTTACATGACGGCCACAGCAGCACATCGTCTCAGAGGTAATCTTCTTTTGATTTCAGGAGGTGAGTATGAAAGCAAATGGTAGATGCATCTGGTAGGAAAAGCAGTAAACAGGTCGGTGAGCTAACTTTCCCATGTTGTATGCCAAGCGTACTGGAGAGATTCTGGTTTGAGGGGCGGAAGACAATGCTCCAAGGAAGCTGGGAGAAAAGTCATGGTGAAGATTGAGGCCGGGATTGGTGGGATAAGATGAAGTTGCGATTTTAAGCAGTGTCAAGCGTTATAATTGACGTGCCGTGCGTGATCCGCTCATCTATTTATTGTTGTCATAATAATCTATGGATGGATGCTTCTGACCTTCGAGCGGGTGTTTTGCACGAAGATAATAACCGGGTGGTGTCTTGCAGATCACCTATTTGTTTCGATAGATCTATTGGAAATGTAAAATTTTCTTAAAATGAGACGCTGTTGGTGTATTGGTAACATTAGAGCTTCCCATTAGCTTCAATGGCCGTCTTCAGGCGGATAATTGCTCTAGCACGGGGTTCGATTCCCCGACAGCGTATACATTTTGCACTTTTTTTGGTTTTTTCATTTGGTTTCCTCCATTTGGTACTACTTCTCGAATCCCAGCTTTTTCCTTCTTCACTTAGGAGTTTATTCATGCCGCCAATTATTTATCTCATCTGCATATTTTGTTGCAATATGAAGGCAAATATGCTTGAAGTACGATAAAGCCAAATATCATTCAACAGCGGTGAGGAAAAGTATGGAGTTTATTTTTGGGTCGCAATAATGACGCGTCGTGCCATTCGACCTCCACTTCTCGTGTCCCCAGAGAACTGTCAAAACTCGAGAAGAAAAGACAGAGAGTGAATATGTACATGTGCACAAAGAATTCGAGTGCTCGTACTTCTCTCCATTCATTCTGATCCCCCGCTTCGCTTTCAACAACTCAGCAACAGTTTGCGTCCACGCATCATCATTCTATTGCCCATCCGCGCTTGTACTCTCCTTTGTCTTGTAACCAACTTCAAGGGGGGGTATCTCTGGCAGACGACCAACAATCTCAATTCGTACTTCACTTACCGTATTACGATCTCTTAGAGTCTACCAAAAAAATATTGCGATAATAACCGAGTTCGCGCCACTATATATGGCATCGAAAGCAAACAACAGCCGCCAGCTTACGATTTGTAACTCCTAGAATTCAAAAGGCGTTACAATTGCTATTCATTATCTCTCAAAATTTTCGCTTGATAGCATTTGAGATGAGTCTAGGATCAGAATTTCAAGGTTTCAAACAGTGGAAATCGTTAGAAGAACGAGGCATCTCTTCCGAGGTATTGGAGACGCTCACAGATGAGTCCAGGGAATGCTTGGAAAGACTCGCGAATTACGATTCACACTCTGTCCATGAGTAAGTAAGCACTTCGGTCGTTATCATGCGTTCGAAAGCCTATCCCTATCAGCTTCGGCATAGTGAAGCAGGCAGCTGTTCTGGTTGTCTTGTTCCAAAGAGAGGCCGATGATAAACTGCATGTCTTGTTGACTACCAGGGCTAAGACACTTCGGTAAGTAATCTGTGAAATCCGTTTAAAACTACTCTATTGATACGACATCGAACAGGAGACATCCATCTCAGACTGTAAGAAATCATTCCTTGTTTAACAATCAGTAATATAGTGTAGCTAATCACAGCCACGCATTGTAGGCGCTTCCAGGTGGAAAGGTGGATCCAGAAGATAGAGATGCAACACATACAGCTGTACGTCTTTTAGCCAGTATTACTCTTCTCAATCTGACGCATGAACAAAATAGAGAAGAGAAGCTTTTGAAGAGGTCAATCTTCCCCTCGAACATCCTTCAATACATAACCTGACCGTACTCGAACCTGTAATGACCATCTTGCCTTTAAATGCTCATATGAAGAACCACATCATTGTCATTCGTAAGTACATCCTGGTACAACAACTCGGAGGCATGGTTTAATTCATGAGGCAGCTACCGTGTGCTTCCTCTCTGACACGTCATTGTTGGAACATCTTCGACCAAGTCCAGATGAGGTGGACGCTATCTTCACTCATCCGCTCAAAGGATGTTTGACTGGCACAGTAGAAGGAAAGGACCTTGAGGGGCTGGCAGAAAAAGGAAGTGAATGGTGGCCACATAAAGAGGAATTTCATGTAAGCAGTTTTTCCATGTCTGCCAACCAACAAACTGATAGAAGTCGATGTTAGTCAATCGAGGATAGAATAGGAGTAAGTTGAACATCTATTTTCGATAGGCATAGACGGCTGACAAATATGAGCAGACTACCGGGGGCTACCGAATGCATGTGAGTTTACTCCAAATCGCTCAAGAGGTTCACCTTATCGCATTTGTAGCGTTTTAGGACGAAAAGGACACCTATAAAGGGGCTAACATCAGATGTGTGAGCTCTTAGCCATAATCCGATAGCAACGCATCGTTGACACATGTTGCAGGTTGATTCATGCGGCATCTGTAGCTTATGGATCTCCTCCGGCCTTTGGACAGTTTGCTCCCAATCAACCTCCATTTTCGAGCGCCATCTCAAATGTCGTCTTGGAGTTGCCTTGCGTCATTGACCAGAGCACTGCGGCGTCAATCCCGGGTGAACCCCCTAGGGTCCTCGAGTGGGGAGGTACCGAGGCTGGTATACGGATCATCAGCCGAGAACAGTACGAGTTAGTTTAGAAAAATCCTCGCAACAATTTAGGATAAAATGTCTTTAATATAGCTCATCAATGCATGTATGAAGATGTCAGCGACACTAGACAACAAAATGCTATAAAATGCGAGTAAGATCTATAAAAACTACATATTATTAACTCCTTTTAATGATTATAACGACTACAGTATATATGAAAGCCCATGAATGTATTTTAGGTCTTTTTGCTTGGCACTTCACCATTACCTGATTTCTGCTTTTCATCTGATACTAATTCCTCTCCATTCCGTGGTCTTGTGCCCAGCCCACTATTTACGTTCGTCACATGTCCCCCATGCAACCCACTCCTTGTCTGTCCTGCTTGGTAGCTAACACGATCATTATCTCCTGGCAGATTCTCACAATTTATTGCAGAGCCGGTCCCGAGCCCGCTTCCAGAGCCATTTCCGCGAGAGTGTGTCATACGCGATGTTATACTGTTGACAACGCGTGCTGTGCTGTTGACCACTCTAGATCCGGTGCTGGAATGATGAGGGGAGAAGGTTCCGCGGCGTACTCGCTTGCGAACTACCCGCTTAGTACTGAGAATTTGTAGTAAGCTTCTATCACTTCATCTGAGATCGGAAATTGAAACTTACTGCCACTCAACGACACCATAGATGATTGCATCGAGAAGACCTTGAGCCAAGATGAACCATCGTGAAATGGCGCGCAGAGCATGTGGAGGATTGCCACAGAAATCATCTGCAGATTAAGCAATCAGCTAGTCAACGGCTAATCGAGCTTCCATGAACATACAGATGATGCGAACAAAAGACACAGAGAAAAGCAAAAGGTACTACCAGGCCGATTCAGTTTTTGACCACGTCAACCATCCTAAGCATACAAACTTACCCCCAAAGGGAACCAAAGCATCAACATGGCGGTTTTCCTGTTGAGATAGCTTGACATGCTTTCCGGCACCAGCTCATACTGTTCACCGGGAGGAAGGGCAAATCTATCATCGGCTTTTGGAGGTGTAGCAGCTAACATCTTCATAAGATCCAGCTCCTCATCTAGATCGTCTTCGTCTAACGCAGCTGGTGCGGAACTGGTTCCTACATCTGGTCCAGATAATGTGTGCTGCCGAGAGTGTAGAGACTTTGGATTAGAGAAGAGTGTTGTACGAGGTTGCGAAGGCGAGTGAGGTCGAGAAGAAGGGGCGGATTGTGAGAATATGGGTGAAGGAGGTCTCGTTGGTTGAGGTTGTGCAGTTGGGAGTTGTTCCACAGCCGGGATGGAAGCATCGTCATCGAATGCTATGGAGGACACCAATAATTTTTTTGACGCCCGTATACTTTCTATCGAATCTACTACTGTTGCAACAGAAGGGCGATGATTTTCGAGTGTCGATAATTTATCAGATGATGGCAAATTGCTCGGAGTGAAGCTTCCATGAGAAGGCATCTTGTGCGTGCACCAGGAAAGGTCAACCATCGTACCTGAATTACTAGCCTTTCGATGTCGGTTTCTGGAAACATCATCTGTTACGTCTTCAGGTAAAGGGGATATCGAAGACAAGTGATCGCGTGGAGCTGTCGGCACCTCCTCAGAACCTATTATCTCCATCCGAGGCGCAACTAAAGTTTGGGCCGATACCTTCAATTTTCCAGCGACCCCCCTGGGGCTAACTGTCCCGTCATCAACGCTAGCGCTAGAGGATATGCTTCCAAACCTAGGCGCTTCCTGAAGCTGAGGCGATATCATAGACGAGCCAGTCGAGGGCCGCTTTCTTCCTCCCAGACCTTTCCAGCCACTCCACAGAGACGAACTGCCTCCAACGGCCGTTGCTGGACCGCCAAATTTCTCACCATCAATCTGGAAGGCTGGAAGCTCTATCCGCTCCCAGGGCGGTAAGTCTGCCATGTTTTCAGGCAATGACGTTGGCGAAGTCGGAAGAGACCACGATTTTCTAGCAAAAGCAGAAATAGGTCTAGCGTCCTTGTCCTTTATTGATTCCACGGGTTGAGAACTTTCCGAGGTTTCTCCTGAAACTGTGGCTATGGCGGCATTTTGATTTCCCTGAGGAGGATTGCCGGTGCTGGCACAATTGCGCCTGAAAGGATTTGTGAAGGGCAACAGCCCAGAACGTTGTCGTGTATCAGAAATGATTTCGTCCGAATATCCGGTGGTGGAGCCGGATTTGACCCGAATTTTGTCAGGTCTGCGGAGAAAGACAATGAGACGAGAGTAGAGAACAGTTATGGTCAAGCAGACAATTGCTCTATCAACGCAGTCAGATTTGTTCGATCACGCCGATAAAGGAGAAAATACCTAGGGATGAACTGGATGAGTTCCGCGTAAAGCCCAGTGTTGTTTCCATAAAAACAAATCCCTCCAGCTTCGCGGAATGGCATTAGCTAAGCACACTACTTTTTTCCGTGTATCTCACCAGGGTAAAAGCCATATACTTCGTAACCAATCAAACCCATGATTATAGCTATGACCCAAACTAAATTGATATCGTTCAGATTTCAAATCATGCTAGTGATTATAAGGTCACCTACCGATTATATAAAAATAAAACCACTTTTTTTCTAGCCATAAGGTCATGGAGTGTAAAGGCTATTTGGGACTCTCAGTTCAATGTCATATGGGGTAAATCCTTGTTCATTCATGTACGCACATTGGTCAAGATCATGTAAGTAGCAAATGCAAGTAAAAGTGTCCATAGATGCTCTGTTCCTTTATGTCAACCGTAGACGCTGACATGGGTCTCCTTGAGACTGGACTTACCAGACCATAAAATGGCAGTGAGCATAAAACCCAGGCCCGAGCAAGAGGTTGTTCCATGAGACATCAAATGGCCATCACCAGTGAGGGTGAGACCGGAGGAGATGAGGCCGATGATCCTATAGGATCAAGGTCAGAGAGTGTTCTGCAGTAACGCCAGCGTGATGACCTACCCAAGAAGAAGATCGCTGACGATTAATGCTTGGACGATGCGTGTACGTGTTGTACCTGGTCGTGAAAAAACAAACTCATTGATCGCCATGGACGAAAGTATCATCCCAGCACCAAGTACAGTCAAACACTTTGCTCAAGAAGGTCAGTTTGCCGCATGAAGCATTCCTCATGGGGAACAATGAACCTACTAGTATAACGACATTCACAATAACCATCCACCGATCAGATTCTAATGGGGTTGTTTGTGGTGCTAACGCAATCGTATCTCGCCCCATTGCCTGATGCAGCATTGGCTCTTCGATCTCTTCCCATCCCTCTATCCGAGTCAACAGACTCGGCATGCTTTAGTCAAATCCTCTTCGATGTCTGGAAATATCGACCTGATTCTAGCAAAGTTTGTCGAGGATGTGCGTGTGTTGTTGGCGTATGGCGATAAGGGGCATCGGAATTGCTGAAGGTGGTCGTGTGGCTGGTGTGCCTTTTCGTTCTTGTGCTGAAGATGTACAGCAGTCCTAACGCCTGGCTCGTTGCTGGCCGATAATATGGAGAGAAGGTTTTATGGGAATGAAAATGTGGCTGGACGTGTGTTCTCGGGATGTCGTAATGACCACATCGGCCTGACAACAAAAAAACTGCGAGGTCCTCCATCTCTGTCCGCTTCTTTCCTTGCGCGTCATCCTCAATCACATTCGGCTTTTACAGGCCTCGCTTTTCTAACATGGCTGTATGCATATGCACTGTATTGTTTCTGTGCTGTTGTGTTCTGGGATCATGCAGCGTCGATATTTATTGGAAGATTTACTTATCTACGGGCGAGAAAGCAAGAATAGTCGCTTCGTGCGTACTCTTAAAGGTAAAAGCGCCTTTTTAACCTAACCTCTGACCGAAGTGCCGAAGCAGATCCCCTCGGCCCTCATTTCTTTTTTTTCACGCTGGCTGAAGTGCTGAGCTCCGTAGTATCCGGTGCCGAGGGCGTCTGCGGCTGCATACTAACTGCATATTCGATCTAAGACAAATTAAATGAGACTTATCTTATTCATCAATTCATATGTCAAAAACCAAAATCGAGCAGATGATCGACGCTCTTCAACATCTATTAATTAATCAAATCGATTGAAAGCTGAGACATTGCGATCGTTAAACGGAAAACTGCAAGAAAGGAGCCTTTCTTCTTTCTTCTCCTTTCTTCTTCTGTTGGCGAAACAGACAGATGTCCTTCGGCGGGTTTGTATTATCAAGGAGTAATGCCAACCAGAATGGATTTAAAACCACTCAATTCTCAACAACAAGAAGGAAGCTTACTTCATCAGGAAGCCAATTTTTTAGCCCCCGTCACCATCTGCTGGCTGGGAAATTTTAGTCTCGAATACACCGAAGGATGTCATAGTAATTATGTCAAGACGCTGACTTGATACTAGGTACAATACCGACCAGCAGACTAATAGTATCGTATTTTAAGTGGTGGTGTCGTCGACAGCCATCCGTGGTTTTTGTGCCTTGTGACCGCCGGCATAATTAATTAAATGGCTTATCATCATCCACATATCGCACGTGCGAAACTTCGGCTTCACATATAAAATGCAGTATAATAGTGCTCAGTCCAGACCAAACAGCTCCAGTAAAATATGCATAAAAGGACCAAACAGAAACAGTACCCAAACATATTTACTTCCTCCTTGCGACCAGCCTCTCCAACTCTCCCGTATTGACAATATGGAATTCTCCTCCAGTTGCTGCTGCCTTTTGTCCCTTGTTCTGGCCTTTCCCGGAGAACTCTCCCAGCTTACCACCACTCTTGATCGTCCTTCCTTGCTTCCTGACCGCCTCGTACATTCTTCTCTCTGTCTCGTTTCTAGCAGTCAACTCCTTGCCTCCTCGCTCTTCCATCTCATCCTCATCCTCATCTCTCTTCCTCTTTCCTGGATGGGTGGCGCTAGATGCAGCCTTGGACTTGGGTCTTTTGGATTTACCAGCTGAAAGAGCACTGGCTAACTGAGCAGGCGCTTCTCGCAACGCAAAGGATTTGGCCAAATGACCCAAATGAAGCAACTTTGTGTGGAAGAATTGCTTCTCCTCGAGAGGGTGGGTAGAGTAAGCTCGGACGAAGGAAGCGAAAGCTTTTCGCGCGAGCGCAGCATTCTATAATCAACTTGTCAGAATGATATAGCAGCAAAAGACAAAGCCAAAACTAACTTGCTCAGATGCCAAAACCCAATTTTCAAAGCTCAACTGCACATCCGTCGCTCTCGCTTCGTATTCGTATGACTTGCCCCCGAATCCTTTTCTCAAGACATCCTCCACACCAACTTGACCAAGGTTTACACCACTCTTGCCTTCGGCGGCGCCCATCTTACCCTCGATCCACTTCACCCAGCCTTCCTCACTGGGCGAGACAAATGCCCATGCCTCACCACCCTTACCCGCTCGGGCGGTACGACCAACTCTGTGCACGTACTCGTTCGCACCACCTTCTGTGGGAAGATCGTATTGTACGACCGCCCTGACAAGAGGAAGATCGAGACCGCGCGAAGCTACCGAAGTGGCGAAGAGTACAGAGGGCTGGGAAGAAGAGGTGGCAAAAGCCTTGAGGGAGGCGAGACGGGTACGAAGAGGGAGGGAACCGTGCAATCGATGAAGGGTAGTGTTTGGGAAAAGAGGAGAGGCGAGAGACACAATGTCGTCGGTAGATTTGGATTTGGCCTTTCGTTTGCTCTTCTTGGCTTTCGATTCGCCGTCAGATTCGCGTTCCTCGACACTTTCTCCTTCTTCCTCCTCATCTTCTTCCTTTTCTCCATCTGCCTGTTGTCCTTGCTGACCCATCTGCACTCCACCGAGTAGCTTCCAGTGGAAGTCTACTGCATCCGTAGAGCTCAAAAACACAATAACCTTCGTACCATTACTTACACTTATGCCCTTGGCCACAGACGAAATAAGTGATCGGAGGAGAGCAACAAGTGCGACAAGTCGAAGCTTGGTAGGCAGAACCACATATTTTTGCGAAAGTTGGGAAGGTGGAGTAAACTTCTCTTCAGATTCCTGAGGAATTACTATGGCCTGAGCTTCGTTGAGAGCTTTAATGACAGCGTCATCTTTGCCTTCGGCCTTCTTCTTGGCCTCTGCCTCGTCCTTCTCCGAACGGAACAGAACGGGGTCTCTCAGAGCAGCTCCCGCAAGTCTCTCGACCTTGGCATCGACAGTAGCGGAACACAGGACATTGAGTCGTCCTCGGTCCCAAAAGGGCCAACGCATGGTACCACCTCCCTCTTTATCCATCTCTTTCTCAATGTTAATTTCATTTCTCCTTCTACCCTCCAGCGCCTTGATGATACCCTGAATAGTCTCTTCAAAACCAAGGTCCATAAGTCTATCCGCTTCATCAAGAACGAGAAACATCGTCTTGGCGCACTGGAAAGACATAGTGTTCTGCAAGTGGTCCAACAGTCGACCGGGAGTAGACACCAGGATCGGAACACCTTTCCTCAACTTTGCTTTTTCATGTGTCCTCGTTGATCCACCGGTTAATAAACCAGATACTAACCATCGAGTGAATGGTCTATCGTCCTCATCCTCGTCGTCACTACCTTCCTTGGATGCAGCAAAGGACATATGCAAAAGCTGTTCGAGCACCTTGGAAATTTGCTGGGCGAGTTCTCGAGTGGGTGCTAGGATGATGGCCAAAGTACCGATGGAGCGGTCTATGTACGATAACCTTGACAGAGGTAGAAGAGTCTGGACGATAGGAAGGAGATAGGAAAGAGTTTTACCGGAACCAGTCTGCGCCTGTATGAGGACATCGCGAAGGGGTTCCTCTTTCGGGCCTTCATCCCCAGCCTTCTTGTCAGGGTTCAAAGGGGACGAGAGCATGTAAGGCAAACAGTTTCGTTGGATACCTGTCGGCTTCTCTACTCCCATTTTCCCTTTCAAATGGTTGATAAGGAGCTTGTTGAGGCCCAGACCCTGGAATGTTGTCGTGTCCACAGGTGCATTAGACGGGGCGCCGGTAGATATCTCTGGAGCAACAGACGACTTTACTCCTGGGAGGGGAGCAGATGTAAACAGAGAAGAGATAAACTGGGGAGTCTTGAGCTTTTCCGCGGGGTGCGGCCGAGATGGCCCAGCTTGAGGGGGTAAAGGAGGACGCTCGAAAGCGTTGGTAGGGAGAGAAGTTCGATGTTTGATGGTGGCAGGAGCTGGTATGGAAGCAGATTTAGGAACATTTGAGCTCGCAGCTTGAGGAGAAGGGGCAGGACGAGATGGGCCAGCAGTTGCATTTGTGAACCGAGGTGGTGCGACTACCTGGGACTTCGGTTGCGGATGTCGAGATACGGATGCAGATGTAGGGGCAGGCTTTATTACGGCCGGTTTGGGAACAAGTTCGGACGCGGAAACAGTAGGCATAGAGGGATTCTGTACTGTTAAATGGTTCGCTTTCATGCTTTTGAAGGCATCCCTTGCTTCTCTCTTCGCCCTCACTCTGCAGAGGCCATCAGTTTCCAGTTCTGGTGGGAGAGAGAGTCACTTCACCTGTCAGTCCATCTTCCACCTTTCTTCGGGGCTACTTGCCTCACGAGACCTGATGCTGGTACAGCAAAGTTGAGCTCGATATCGTCAGCCATTGTTTTCTTTTAAGCAAGACTGTCAAGAAGCATTACTAGGAATAACAATCCGCCTTCGTTATTTTCCTCCTCAAAATCCTTCGCTATCTCAGGCACCACTCCTCCATTAAAAATCGTGACGTGTCATCGGTAAAGTGGAGGCCTCTGCTGCTGTCAAAACATCGTCTTTGTACCCAGCGAGGCCGCTTTCTCTTCGTTGCAAAAGTTGCTTTTCGCGATCTGTCCCACCCATTATCCACCAGCAGAGCTGCTTAGAACCTATTCAAAAGGGAAACTAGCAAAAGGGAATCATGTTCGTCCTCATCGGTGTGCGAGTGAGTCGTATCTGGCTTAGACAGGTGGAGGAGAACCGCTTACCCTCCTATGGCGCTGTAGGATACCGTCCCCGTAGCCCCGAAAACTTTCGATATTCCGCCTGTCACTACCATAACAGATGCATTGAATACCAAGTATCAATCCTATTTGCATTGATGGGGTTCAACTGATGCGAATTGTTTTTTAGATACGCAAATAAGCTTGTTCCAGAAAAGGGTTTGGCCCTCTCAGTGTTCGATATCCTCACAGCTGAAGATGGCAAAGTGACCTGGGGAAATGGCTTAATGTATTATAAGGGTAGGTAGTGATTTGATCACAGTGGAAGTTCTCTCGGCAACTTACACAATTTCAGTATCTTTCAGATTAATGCTCTTCGCACCTTTTGTTGGAGAAGTCATCGTGGGCCGGGTTCTCTCAACTACCAAGACTTATATTCGAGGTAAGCATGTCGTATAATTGCTGTTCTTCTAGTAACCTGGATTTTCTACAGTATCTCTGGGATTCTTCCAAGATATCTACATTGTCCCTTCGCTTTTACCTCCGAACTCCGCCTAGTATGTTCGATGGGTCAGCCTAATGTTCAGTTGCTCACGGATTATATCCAGCGATCCTCAACAAAAAGCATTTTTCTGGGTGGCTATTGATGATGAGTCGACCTTAACCCAAGAACAACTGTTAAATACCGTCATTTCTGGTGCGTGTTTCCCCTTCCTTTCCCAAATCTTAGGCTTGACGCTAATCTTTCTGTGTAGAGAGATTATATATAGATCTAGGAGAGGCGATCCGTTTTCGTGTAGACTCCATCGAATGGCAAGATGTGCGCCCTACACCCCAGGCCATGTTGGCGGAGATGAACGGCGAAGCGGTGGAGGGGAAGGACCCCATTGAGAAGGCAGGCTTTAAGATCTTGGTATGCTCAGGCCTTAATTCCAACAAGCTCATTGACTGACAATTGTCATGTAGGCGACAATAGCTGAATCAGGTCTTGGTGTGACAGCTTGGTGGCCTGGGCGAGAGGAAAATGAGGAGATGTATGAGGAGTAAGGACATTAGATCTTGCCGGACCAGAGGATATTGTGCAAGCAGAGGGTTACAGGTTCTTGATCTCGAATAGAGACTTACTCGCGAAAATAAGAGGCCTCAGAGAGCACACGCAGTCAGAGTATCACAATACACCTTACGACGCATCATGATGTACTACATTACATATTGACATTCAGCACTCCTCCTGCTACTCTTCATCCTTCATCAATCAGTGGTCCTACTTTTCTCTGCGATAGTGTTCTAGTCGATGCTGCAGCACAAAATCTATATTCCCCTGTGATACGATCTCGCAGCCCTTGCGACATGTGGTGTATAGCAGGAGATGCATAGAGCCGAAGAGCACCGAAAAAAAGAGACACTGTCTAACTCCGCAGGAACTCTCGTATCTCACGGTGGGCATCTCGTGGAGTAAAAAGTGACAACTTTGCCGAGAGTATGAGCTCATCAAAAGTCGAAAGTCCATTCTTCTCCGACATTTTTTTTGGCCACTGCCTGTCATAGACCATGTTATTAAAAGTTTATAAGCAGGCAGACGTCTAAGCTGTACACTTTCATGTCCATCACAGAGAAGAAGAATGAGTGTGCTTACAGACCACTACAATGACTACCCATCAGACTCTTCAACTTCCTCGTCTGGGGACATGACCTTGTCCTCCTCCTCGTCTTCACTATCTTCGCCCTCCACATCGGTCAATTTTGTTCCGCTATCGCAAGCGCCAGACACTATCCGAATGTCTCAAGCCGACGGTCACTGGGACTGCGAGACGAGGGGTCGTACACCATACGCATCCGACTCTACAACGGCGCCCCCATCGCCTTTGAGTACACCACGCAGAATAGCTAGACGAAAGAAGCTAGTGTACGATGCTTTGGAATGTGCTTGTCTGCTTGCTTCCATAGCGAATGGGGAAATTATAGTGAGGCTTGAAATTGAGAGGAAGGACAATGCCCAGAAAACTGGAGAG